>NC_081388.1:22133461-22433461 GCF_030684315.1 Stegostoma tigrinum
TCATCAGCCCTTACAGGTTAGGCAACATGGGCAATTGCACCAGCACAAAAAGTGAGCAGCAGATAGCAGCAAAATTTTCAGGCTATTTGTAAAGATAACTGAGGAGTCATGTCGAGTGAGCGTGAAGTCCAGGCAAAGAATAAATTGATGGATTACTGCCAATTGTGGCATTGGGTTGTATCCAGAATATCAATTAATTTCATTTTCTAGTGATTACAAATAAATATAATGCATTGTCTTGATCTATGAAAGTCTAGAGAAATCATAACTGATAAGACCATGAAAAGTCTCTGGGAAGCCATTAATAGCAAAACCATTCCTTTGATTCACAATGTAAGACAATTTGGCCCAGAATCAGTACACAATCCAGACACAAGGGGGCACAACTTTCCTTCATGTCAATCAGTGAAAGCTGCTCAGTTTCACCTCAGTTTCCATGTTTTCATAGGTATTCAATTCATTCTGAAGTAACACCCCACAGACATCAACAGACAGATCTCATCAATATCCCAATTTTAAATCAATGTGTCACATTTGTGAAAGTCAAGTTTAATCTAACTCTGAAGTGACTTTGATGCATTTTAAAATGTTACTGGGTCTTTTTGATTACATGCCCTTGGGGAACGTAAGTTTCACTGGCTGGGCCAGCATTTATTACCTATCTCTCGTTGCCATTGAGAAGGAAGTGACGAGTATCATTCTTGAACTGCTGTGGGCAATTCGTGTAAGTACCTCCACTGTCAGGCGGGGAATTCTAGGTAAAAGCAAGGAACTGCGGATGCTGGAAATCAGAAACAAAAATAGAAATTGCTGGATAAACTCAGCAGATCTAGCAGCATCTGTGGACAGAAGCAGAGTTGGTGTTTCAGGTTCAGGTGACCCTTCTTCAGAACAGTTCAGGACAGTTCTGAAGAAGGGTCACCGGACCCAAAAAGTTAGCTCAGCTTTCTGTCCACAGATGCTGCCAGGCCTGCTGAGTTTATCCAGAAATTTCTATTTTTGTTCAGGAATTCTAATCTTTGACCCAATGATAGTGAAAGAATGTTGTTATATTTCCAGCAAGGAGTAGCTTGAAGGGGAACTTGTAGTGGTGGCGCTCTCATGAGTCTGCTGCTGCTCTGCTTCTAGATGGTAGAGGTCGTGGGTTTGGAAAAGGTGCTGTCTAAAGAACTTTGGTGAAATTCCGTAATGCATCTGTAGTTGATACACACAGGTCCAATGTATGTTGGTGAAAGGAGTGAATAACAAAAATGGTGGACGGAGTGCCAATCAAATGATCTGCTTTGCCCTTGATGGTGTTGAGCTTCTGGTGTGTTGATAGACCTGCACTCATTTGACAAACAGGGAGTTTTCCATCACAGTCCGAACTTGTGTTTTCAAAAGAACAAAAGAGAATTACAGCACAGGAACAGGCCCTTTGGACCTCCAAGCCTCTGCTGATCATTATGCCATAACTAAAAAACAAACCTTCGGTCCTTATTCGGACCATATCCCTCTATTCCCTCCCTATTCATGTAACCATCCAGATGCCTCTTAAATGTCGTCAACCTGCCTGCTTCCACTTCTTCTGGTAGTGCATTCCAGCTCCTACCACTTTCTGCACGAAATATTCCCCTCTAACATTTCCTTTCAACTTTCTCCCTCTCATCTTCAAACCTGGGAAAAAGCCTCTGACCATCCATCCTATCGATGCCTCTCATAATTTTGTAGCTCTCTGTCAGGTCTCCTCTCAGTTGCCATCTTTCCAGTGAAAACATTTCTAGTTTTTTTTTAAACTTTTCCTCATAGCCAATGCCCTCGAGACTGGGCAACATCCTGTTGAATCTTCTCTGCACTCTCTCCAAAGTTTGATATCCTTCTGGTAGTGTGGCAACAAAAACTGCACACAATGCTTCAAATACAGTCTAATAAGCATCTTATATAGCTCCAACATGGTCGTCTTGTATTCTGTGCCCCAGCCATTGAAGGCAAGCATGCCATATGCCTACTTAATTACTGTGACTGCCTGTGTTGCCACTCTTAAGGAACTATGGACCTGCACGCCCAGATCCATCTGTATGTTAATATTCCTAAGGTTTCTGCCATTTATAGTATAATTCACACCTAAATTTGATCCTCCAAAATGTACCACATCGCATTTGCCTGGATTAAACTCCATCTGCCAGTTCTATGCCCAAGTCACCAAACTATCTATATCCTGTTATATCCTTTCACAATCATCAGTACTATCAGCAACTCCCCCAATCCTCGTGTCATCTGCAAACTTACTAATCAGACCACCCACATTTTCCTCCAAATCATTTATATTTACTACAAACAGGACCTAAGACTAATCCCTGTGGAATACCGCTAGTTATCAGTCTCCATTCTGAAAAACATCCTTCCACCGCTACCCTGCCATGTGGGACTTTATCAAATGCCTTACTAAAGTCAACATAAACTATATCCACGGCCCTTCCCTCATCAATTATCTTTGTCACCTCTTCAAAAAATTCAATTAGGTTGGTGAGACATGACTGTCCCCATACAAAACTATGCTGCCTATCACTAACTAGTCCATTTTCTTCTAAATGTGCACGTATCTTGTCCCTCAGTATCTTCTCCCTGGGCTTCCTCACCACAGCCATCAGGTTCACTAATCTATAATTTCCAGGATTATCCTTGCTTCCTTTCTTAAACAAGAGAGCAACACTGGCTAATCTCCAGTCCTCTGGAATGTCACCTGTGGTCAAAGAGGATGTGAAAATATCTGCTAATGCCCCAGCTATTTCTTCCCTTGCCTCTCACAGTAACCTGGGTTCGATCCCATCTAGTTCTGGGGGCTTGTATACCTTAATGCAATTTAGGATATCCAAAACTTCCTCCTTCAATATATTGACATTCTGTAGAATATTCACACACTCATTCCTGACCTCAACATCAGTCATGTCCTTCTCCTTGGTGAATATCAATACAAAGTACTCATACAAAGTGGGTCTACTCTTTCCCTTGCTACTCTCTTTCTTCTAACATTTGCATAAAAAGCCTTGGGATTCTCCTTGACCCTGTTAGCTAAAAACATTTTGTGGCCCCTTTTAGCCTTCCAAATTCTGGGTTTAAGTTCCTTCCTAATTTCTCTATACTCCTCAAGGGCATCGTCAGTTTGTAGCTATCTCGGCCTATCATATGCTTCCTTTTTCCTTTTGAGTAAGGTTACAATTTCCCTCGTCACCCATGATTCCTGAATCTTGCCATTCCCATCCTTCAGTTTTGCAGGGACATGCACGTCCTGCACTTTAATCAATTGGTCTTTAAAAGCTTCATTTGCCAGACATAGGTTTGCCCTCAAATAAGTGCTCCCAATCCACATTCCCCAGTTCCTGTCTAATTTGGATGTCAATCGGCCCTTGCCCAGTTAAGCACCCTCACCCAAGGGCCACTCTTGTCCATGATTACTCAAATCTTATGGAGTAATGGTCATTAAGCCCAAAATGTTCTCCTACTGAAACATCAATCTCCTACCCTGGCTCATTCCCTAATACTAAGTCTAGTATGACATCCTGTTTGGTTAGATTGTCAATATATTGTCTCAAAAAGCCCTCCTGGACACATCTAACAAATTGCTCTCTATCTAAGCCCTTGGTTCTAAGGGAATTCCAGTCAATAAGAGGAAAGTTGAAATCATCCACCACAACTACCTTGCTTTTTTCACACCTCTCCAGTCTGTCTCCCGTGGGCTGTTGAGAGATCCATAGGAAATTCCCAACATTGTGATTTCAGCCTTCCTGTTCCTGAGCTCTATCTGTAATGCCTGACCGCAAGATTCGTCTGATATATCCTCCGTCAACACAGCTGTGATGTGATCAGCCACTGCAACCAGCACCACCACCACCCCACCCCCCACACCACCCTTTTGTTTCCCTTTCAGTTCCATCTAAAACAATGATATCCTGGAATGTTAAGCTGCCAGTCCTATCCTTCCTTTAACTATGTCTCCGTAATGGCAAAACAAAAATCAAAATTCCATGCAGTAATCCATGCTCTTAGTTCATCTGTTATACTTCTTACACTTCAGTAAATGGACTCCAGACCTCCAGTCCCTCTGAGCCCCATGACTTCCCTCTGCCTGCTCTCTCACCCTGCACTATGTATATTTCAGTGTCTCTTTTGTCCCTGGTGCCTGCACTTACTGACCTGTTGTTCTGCTTCTCACACTCCTAGCAAACTAGTTTAAATCCTCCTGAAGAACTCTTAACAAACCTCCTGCCCAGGATATTGATGACCCTCCAGCTCAGGTGCAACCCGTCCTTCTTGTACAGGTCCTACCTTCCCCAGAAGACACCCCAAAGATCCATGTGTCTAAAGCCCTCCATCCTACACCAGCTCTGTAGCCTCATGTTCAACTTACCCTCTCTCTGTTCCTTACCTCACTGGCATGTGGCCCAGGAAGTAATCCTGAGATTACTACCCTGGTAATCCTGCTTTTTAGCTCTCTACCTAACTCCCTGAATTGTCCTTGCAGGACCTCTTCCTTCTTCCTACCTACGTCATTTGAGCCAAAGTGGACAATGACTTCTGGAAGAACACTGCAAGCCAGGCAGCATCTGGAGGAAAGGAGAAATCAAAGTATCCAGGATTACTTCTTCCTTCTTCAAGATGCTGTCTGGCTTGCTATGATCTTCCAGCTTCCTGTTTGTCTACCATGAATTCCAGCATCTGCATTTTTTTGTCTCTGGACAATGACTTCTGTCTGTTTTATTGATGACGGACAGGTTGGGGGGAGTCAGGGGATGAGTTACTTGCCATTTCCTAGTGCCTGATCTGCACTTGTGGTCAGAATATTAATATGGCTAATTCTATTCAGTTACTGGTCAATTTTAATCTACATTGTCTATAATTTTTTTTTGCGATGTGGACCTCTGAGGTCTATGCGCAACAGCAGCTTCTGGAATTGGAAGTCAATGTGTTCAGAGTCCAATCAGCTTGTGTGTGGTCCCTTTGAGAGGCTGTGCAGCCACACAACTTAGAGAGAAGATTAAATATAAGCCCAGGATATTAACAATGGGGGATTCTACAATGGTAAAAGCATTGAATGTCAAAAAGACAACAAGTCGGTTGGAGATTATCATTGCCTGGCACTTGTGTGGCATGAATGCTATGTGGCATAAATATTATATGCTACTTGACAACCTAAGCCTGAATATTGACCAAGTCTTGCTTTATTTGCTTGTTATAAATTTAGACTTTTCTTGTGTTAGCAGGCCAAATGGAGAACAGAATGCATTTAATTTGTTTTATCCTCTCAGAGGGATTGATATATGCATATAGAGAGTGCAAGTTCAAGTTACACAAATAGCATGGGAGGAAAACACTAAGAAATTTAGCATACTTTCTATATCCTGCTTACTGTAAAATATCCATATTGTCTTCAACTAGTCATTTTAAAGAATAAAGCAGAAAGAATAAAGAAAATGGCAACACTCATGTTACGTAACAGTTCAAAAAGACCACAATTTCCTAACAGAGATTCAATAACTGAAATCTAATTCAACAAACAATGCATAGCCAGAAATTCAGGTAGATTCACTGCAACACCATTCTAATATGTGTGAAATTTCCACAGCTATGCTTATAGCTTACACCTATGATATCTGTGAGCTTTCTAACCAACATTCAAGTTAAGATCCTTTTCAGGGTCATCTTACACTGTTGTTTTCACAATAGAGGCTTAATTGAAAAGAGAACAAATTGACATTGGTGTATGTGAGGAATTTGCCTCAAACCATGCCATGTGGCAATGCTTCATCCAATAAGTTGCAACACACAGTCGGCAACTGATGACATAAACTTTCTTGTGGTCAAGGAACAAAAGCGGAAGAATGAGTATGAAAGAGAACACAAAGAGCAAAAGTATACAAGAGCACACAAGAACTTTTGTTCATGTACCCCACTCAGACCATATCAGGCCTCTCTGCCAAAGATCTATAGCTTGAAGAGTGGCCTGCTAAGTCACCTGAAAACATGTAACTCATGTGACCCATCAGACATCATCATTTCAAGGTACCAACCATGATAAATGTGAAGAAAAATGAAAAGTGAGAACTACTACATGATGCTGTTTGAACCAATTTTAACAAGAGCATCAGTAAAACCCTAGGGAGGAGCAAATTACTGCAGATGCTGGAACCTGTCCTGAAAACAAAAAATGCTAGAGATACAGCAAAGTAATGTTTCACATATAGATGACTCTTCATCAGAATAGAACTCTTACTCTTATTTGAGTAGTGCATGAACACCTTTTATAGGTACACAGGATTTCTGTGTAATGTCTCACTATACATATCTGATGTTTCAGAATAGATTGGGTGCTCATGTCTAGAGTGGAATTTAAACCTCTCTCTTTACACTTAGGACATGTGCGTTATATGCTGAACATGTGACCAGAGACTGCCATCATTTTCATAGATAATGGGAACTGCAGATGCTGGAGAATCCAGGATAACAAAGTGTGGAGCTGGATGAACACAGCAGGCCAAGCAGCATCTCAGGAGCGCAAAAGCTGACGTTTCGGGCCTAGACCCTTCATCAGAGAGAGCTCCGGAGGGAGGAGGGTAACTTCTTCAGGTTAGGCATCCCTGAAGAGGCTTCGCAGTGAAGTTAAAATTGTATCAGAGATAATGGGAATTGCAGATGCTGGAGAATCCAGGATAAAAAAGTGTGAAGCTGGATGAACACAGCAGGCCAAGCAGCATCTCAGGAGCACAAAAGCTGACGTTTTGGGCCTAGACCCTTCATCAGAGTGGGGGATGGAGTGAGGGTTCTGGAATAAATAGGGAGAGAGGGGGAGGCGGACCGAAGATGGAGACAAAAGAAGATAGGTGGAGAGGAGAGTATAGGTGGGGAGGTAGGGAGGGGATAGGTCAGTCCAGGGAAGACGGACAGCTCAAGGAGGTGGGATGAGGTTAGTAGATAGGAAATGGAGGTGCGGCTTGGGGTGGGAAGAAGGGATGGGTGAGAGGAAGAACAGGTTAGGGAGGCAGAGACAGGCTGGGCTGGTTTTGGGATGCAGTGAGGAGAGGGGATGAACTGGGCTGGTTGTGTGATGCAGTGGGCGGAGGGGATGAACTGGGCTGGTTTTGGGATGCGGTGGGGGAAGGGGAGATTTTGAAGCTGGTGAAGTCCACATTGATACCATTGGGCTGCAGGGTTCCCACGCGGAATATGAGTTGCTGTTCCTGCAACCTTCGGGTGGCATCATTGTGGCACTGCAGGAGGCCCATGATGGGCATGTCATCTAAAGAATGGGAGGGGGGTTGAAATGGTTCACGACTGGGAGGTGCAGTTGTTTATTGCGAACTGAGCAGAGGTGTTCTGCAAAGTGGTCCCCAAGTCTCCGCTTGGTTTCCCCAATGTAGAGGAAGCCACACCGGGTACAATGGATACAGTATACCACATTGGCAGATGTGCAGGTGAACCTCTGCTTAATATGGAAAGTCATCTTGGGGCCTGGGATGGGGGTGAGGGAGGAGGTGTGAGGGCAAGTGTAGCACTTCCTGCAGTTGCAGGGGAAGGTGCCGGGTGTGGTGGGGTTGGACGGCAGTGTGAAGCGAACAAGGGAGTCAATAATTTCACATACAGATATTCACATGGTAGTGTTTTCACACTGCAAACTAGGAATCCAAAGCTCTAAAAATCCTTAATTTTCATCGAAAATTTCCTGATAGCAACACGTTATTTTGTTTGGATTGTGATGGAAGCTAAAATAAAATTAATGTTTGTTTGTTTTGCAAATTAGCAATCAGAACAAAATTTTCTGCCAATATGTAAAAGAGAAACCATTACTTACTCCCATTCCTTTCTCTTTGCCTGAGGGGTACTGTGCATTTTATGAGCTTCATGAGCTTTGATGACATCTCTGTGATCTACCAGGCCTCCTCGCCTTCTGTAAGGAGCAGCCAGCCCACTCTCCATCATCTGGTAATACTGAGCTTCATGTGAAGCACTAGGACTACAGTGGATGGTGGAATCTATGCCCACTTCTCCTTTCACTTCATAGACCGCTTCATAATAGCTCGGAGGGGATGATGAGCTGAAGTCCAGGACAAATGTTTGAAGATGTTCAGGAGAGTCCGTCCATGAATTTGTGTTTGCATTCATCAAACTGTTCGCCCAGAGTGAGGTAAGCAAACAACTGCAAAATAAAACCCCAAGAATAATTGGCATTTCAACACCATCAAATCACAAAGTATCAAAAACAATAGTGCATGGTCTGTCACACAGTCAAACAACATTACGCACTGCTGAGCAATGCACCTTTCTTTCACAGTATGACTACAAACAAAATAGACTTAATGGCCCAATAAGTTACACATTAACCCCCTGTTACCTCAGCCCAATTTGTTTAAAGTCTACACCAATCTGTTGCTGGTAAGAATCCAGCACTACTCCTACCTCAACTTCTGGGTGGAATAAACCAACAACGTAAAACTGGTACTGAACAGGTATACAAACATATGAATTAGGAGCCGAAGTTGAAGCAGAAGGAACAGGTCCTTCAAGAAGATCATAGCTAGTTTGGCCTGATTCTGAAACAACACCACACATTTACATTGTTTCTTATATAAGGAGACCAAAACTGCACGCCATTTCAAAATGTGGTCTGATGAATTCGCTGTATAATAAAGAATCACATCCTTTCTTTTATGTTCATTTTCTCTTATAATAAAAGATTGCATTTCATTAGCTTTCTTAATCATTTGTTTTATCCGCATACTAACTTTTTGTCACTTACATACTAAGACAAACCTAGAACACTCTGCACTTTAGAATTCTGCAGTCATTACTGTTTATAAATGATACTAAGGGCTTTTTTTAATTCTTCCTCTAAAAGTGAGCAACCTTATTTTCCCACATTATACTCTATCTGCTGAACTTTTGTCTCCTCACATGAGTTATGTATATCATTCTGGATTCTTATAATGTTATTTTCACAGCATACTTTCCTACCTATGTTTGTGTAGTCTGCAAATTTAACTACCATACCTATGGTCCCCTCATTCAAGTCATTGTAAAATGTTGAGTTTAAGAGAATAGTTCATGACTCATATCAAGATTATGAAGAAGGATTCTAGGAAATGGAAAATCTGACCATGACTAACAAAGGGTGTTAAGGGGAGTATCAAATTCTAAGAAAAAATATACAATGTGGCAATGACTTAACAAGAGGATTGAGAAAGTTTTAAAAGCCAAGAAAAGATGACCAAAAATATAATAAAATGGGAGAAACTAAACCTTGAGGGCAAACTAGCAAGTAATACATAAATAGATAGTAAAAGTTTCTTTAAATCAATATAAAAAGGAAAAGAGAAGCCAAATTGAACATAGGCCCCTTAAAGGACAAAGATGTAGAAATAATAATAGGTGAAGCAAAAAATGACAGATGTAGTGATTGTAACAAAGTTGGCCAGGTGAACCTCATAGAAAATGAACTCCCTGATTGGAACAGGTTAATAGCCCCAGTCAAGGAGCCCTGGCTGATAGATATATAACAGAGTGACTCAGGTTTTGTTCACTCTGAAAGCTAGCTCTGAGGAAGTCAGACCAGTTGCAAGTAGTATACATGTAAATAAAGGGTAGCTAGGTAACTACATACCAGCCTCTGTGGAGTTAATTCAGCAAAGAAGTTAAATAAATGCTTTGCATGTGTCCTCATGATTCTCCTAACAGCATTCCAAATGGAGGGCTGCTGGAAGGGGGTGGGGAGCAGTGCTGGTGGTACTTAAAACAATGAATATCACTGTAGAATGAGTACTAGAGGAACTAATGGGACTAAAGCCTGATAAATTCCCTGGACCTGACCTATTATGTCCTAGAATTTTAAAGGAAGTATTTGCAGCGGTAATGGATGCACAGAACGTAATCTGCCAAAAATCCTTAGGTTCAGAAAAAGTCTCAAAGGAAAACAGCCAATGTAACACACGTATTCAAAAAGGGAGGAGACAAAATACAGGTAGGCCATAGGACAGTTAGCTTAATGTGCTGTTGGGAAAATGTTAAAGTCTACTATAAAGGGTATAATAGCAGAAAATTTACAAATAGTTACATAATACAGACAAGCATAGTCAGCGTGGCTTCATAAAGGGAAATAATAAAAGGTAAGGCACTACTGATAAAACTGATTGAGTCCTAAAAGACATTGCTACAAGAATGGGTCTGCAGCAGGTAGTGAGGGATCCAACAAAAGGGAAAACATACTTGGCCTCATCCTTACCAGTCTGCCAGCTGCTGATACATCTGTCCATTATAATATCGTAAGAGTGGCTACCATGCAGTCTTTGTGGAGGCAAAGGCCTCCCTTCATTTTGAGAATAACCTCCATCATGTTGCACTGCTCCCCACCCCTTTCCAACAGCCCTCCATTTGGAATGCTGTTAGGAGAATCACGAGGACCCATGCAAAGTATTTATTTAACTTCTCTGCTGAATTAACTCCACAGATTCCATCACCAAGCTACCCTTTATTTACATGTTGTGTCATACTATGATCATGCTAAATGGGACAAGACTTTGAACAGGTCTAGCAACTCAACACTGGGCATCAGTGAAGCACTATTAGCCATTAGCAGCAGCAGAATTGAACTCCAACACAATTTTGCAGCCTTATGGCCCAGCATATCCCCCACTCAACCATTACTATCAAGCCAGAGATCAATCCTCGTTCAATAGAGAGGGCTGGAGGACCTGCCAGGAATAACACCAAACATACCCAAAAATGAGGTGTCAATCTGGTGAAGCTACCTTGTTGAAACATATAAAATTCTTAGGGGGCTTGACAGAGTAGATACTGAGAAATTGTTTCCCCTTGCCTGAGAGTCTGGAACCAGCAAGCATATCTCAGAGTAAGGGGTCATCCATTTAAGACAGATGAGGAAGATGTTTTTTGAAGTGTTTACTGACACCAATGATACAATAATAAATTTTGACTGTGCATTTTCACCGTTTTTTCCTCGAGCATATTTTGACACCAAAATCCTGGGACAAGCAAAGCAGAGGCAGGCACAGGAGTTCGTAGATGCCTGGTACTCCACGAAGAAAGCCATCAATAAATATGTAGAACCCAACCCCAAATACACTCCACTATGAAGGAAAATCGGAAGTGAGGCAATCCAGCTCAAGACTCCAGAGTTTAAAAACCAGGCGGGAAAACACACCAGCGCTTCACCGGAGGCTGCACTGATGATGTTACCCAGCAGGGTAATGAAACATCTGCAGAACAACAAGCCAGCTTGGTGAGCCAACCAACCACAACACCCACAACCCAAGCTACAAATCTACTCCAAAACCTTTAAGGTGATTGGTAGTTGTGTACAAACAAGCATTTACAAGCAGTTACATTGATGCTGTGGTTAGGGAATTTTCCTTTTATTGATGCAAAATATTGGAGAATACAGTTATGGTCTGCAGCTTGCCTGGACTCCACCTGACTTGGAGACAGAGTTAATCTGAGGCACAAATGTGCACTAAGAACAGCATATTCATAGGCAGTTTTACAGGCTTTTGTCTTTGTTCAACTGATTCCTACCAACCTTGCAAGTCATAGAAAAAGCCTCTTGCAAAGATTTGCAGCTTGGGTTGTGGGTGAGATTGTTGGCTGGTTACGGTTCAGACATTTCATCACCATGCTCACTAACAGTATCAGAGAAGCCTCCGATGAAGCGATGTTGTTCTACTCCACTTAGCATGTATATGAACCGGTCTGTTGAGGTGTTTTGTCTCATTTCTGTTTTTTGTGCAAGGGTTTGTACATGGGATCTAATTCCACTCATTTATTGACAGCATTATGGGTGGAGAACCATGCCTCTAGGAATTCCCATGTGTATCTATGGTTGGGTCGAGCTACGATTGTCACGTTTGTCCAGTTAAATTGATGGCTTTCGTTGTCCAAGTGTACTGAAATGGCGGGAAGTTCGTCATGTCGTTTTGCTGCTAGCTGGTATTCTCATATCCACTAGCCATTAGGATACACAAACCTTTGCAAAAAAGAACCAGGAATGACACAAAACGCCTCAACTGACTGCATCATATAAACAGTGGAATAGAACAACATTGCCTCATCGGAGGCTGCACTGATTATGCTACCTAGCATGGTGGCCAAACACCTGAACTATAACCAGCCAGTTCTGTGAGCAAGTCAACAACCTCAAAGATAAAGCCATTTTTTCATAGACCTAACGTTGATGATACCAACAGCTCTTGGTGTTGACTTGGGATTTGCCCACCAATGAAGCAATTCAGGCAAGAACAATGTCCATAGCTAAACAGCACAAAATCTTAAAAAACAAAAATTATGGTAAATATAGTAAGACAAAAGTGGCTTGGGCTTCAAAAACTGGACTTATTTGGAGACTGCAAATTCAATACTCCTGACTTAACACACACACACACGTTTACCACTGCTACTGGAGAACAGACTTTGAAAAAAAAATGCTTTTTAAAAATCGGAGTCACTTCGCCACCAACAACTGTGGATTGAGATTTTAGGGAATTTCACAAGTGTCCAGGGAAAATGTCGACAGGCGCAAACGAGAGGATTGTCTCCAAGATTTAAAGAGTGGCCTGGTAACACGGAGTAGCTCCCACCGCTGCACCGGCAGTTGACCCTGACGAAGCAGAAAAACCGTTGGCAGTAACCGCGCGCGCACTGTCCGTTGGGAACGAGAACAGCGCGTGCCGGAGGAGTTGGCTCACAGTTGGTGACGGGAGGAACGCGCGCGCTGGATACAAAGACGAAGAGGCCAGAAGAAGCTGAGACAGAGGAACTGAAAAGGTATCAGAGATAATGGGAACTGCAGATGCTGGAGAATCCAAGATAACAAAGCGTGGAGCTGGATGGACACAGCAGGCCAAGCAGCATCTCAGGAGCACAAAAGCTGACGTTTCGGGCCTGGACCCGTTATCAGAGAGGGGTCCAGGCCCGAAACGTCAGCTTTTGTGCTCCTGGGGTGCTGCTTGGCCTGCTGTGTTCATCCAGCTTCACACTTTGTTGTCTTGAACTAAAAAGGTAGCCTGATTAGTTGACGAAAGTCCTACTCGCAGCGTTTTTAATTTTCAGCGAAGTGCACAGGTATAATCTATATTAAAAAGCAAAATATATTATTGTGGTTGTGTAGCAGACTGCCAAAAAGAGTAGAAATTGAGATTTGTACGCAAATTTGGAGCGATTAAGAAATTTGCGGTCAAATTCGAAAACGATTTCCAAAAATCCTTTCAGGACTGTTCTGAATCAGTGTGCCACTTCTTCAAACTAGAAAGATTCAAGTCCTATGTGGTAAGTGATACCACGTCGATCAAACCAACAAAGATGGAAGAAAAGCACGTTTAAAGTTTTAGTCTTTCAAAACCTATTTGTATACTTGGATATTAGATGTCACGGCAAAATAGGTGATGTCATGTTCTTAGACAACAACGTGTAGAGCTGGATGAACACAGCAGACCAAGCAGCATCAGGGGTGTATGCAAGTTGTTGTTCCCACACAAATGGTCCCATCACTGAGGCAAAAGCCCCAGCACGTGATCGCAGCCAAGCGGCCTCAGCCAAAAGGCGAAGAGCGACAATGGCTCTGAGCCAAAAAGCTGACTAGCGAAAGCTGACGTTGCAGGCCTAGCTAGACCCTTCTTCAGAAATGGGGGGAGGGGAAGGGGGTTCTGAAATAAATAGGAAGGGAGGGGGAGGCGGATAGAAGATGAACAGAGGAGCAGACAGAGAGGTCAAGGAGGCGGGGATGGAGCCAGTAAAGGTGGGGAGGTAGGGAGGGTATAGGTCAGTCCAGGGAGGACGGACAGGCCAAAGGGGGCTGGATGAGGTTAGTAGGTACATGGGGGTGGGGTTTGAGGTGGGAGGAGGGGATAGGTGGGAGGAAGGACAGGTTAGAGAGGCAGGGACAAGCTGGGCTGGTTTTGGGATGCGGTAGGGGGAGGGGAGATTTTAAAACTTGTGAAGTCCACGTTGATACCATTGGGCTGCAGGGTTCCCAAGCAGAATGAGAGGCGCTGTTCCTGCAACGTTTGGGTAGCATCGTTGTGGCATTGCAGGAGGCCCATGATGGATATGTCGTCCAAGGAGTGGGAGGGGGATATGAAGTGGTTCATGACTGGGAGGTGCAGTTGTTTGGTGCAAACTGAGCGTAGGTGTTCCGCAAAGTGTTCCCCAAGCCTCCGTTTGGTTTTCCCCTTGTAAAGGAGGCCACATCTGGTACAGCGAATACAGTATTACCACATTAGCAGACATGGCCTCCTCTACAAGGGGGAGACCAGACGGAGGCTTGGGGAACACGTTGCGGAACACCTACACTCAGTTTGCACCCAACAAGTGCACCTCTCAGTCACGAACCAGTTCATATCCCCCTCCCACTCCTTGGACGACATGTCCATCCTGGCCCTCTTGCAGTGCCACAACAATGCCACCGAAGGCTGCAGGAACAGCAATTTATATTTCACTTGGGAACCTTGCAGCCCAATGGTATCAATGTGGACTTCACAAGCTTCAAAATCTCCCCTTCCCCAACCACATCCCAAAACCAGCCCTGCTTGTACCTGCCTCCCTAACTTGTCCTCCCACCTCAAGCCCCATGCCCATCTCCTACCTACTAGCCTCATCCCGACTCCTTGACCTGTCCATCCTCACTGGAGTGACCTATCTACTCCCTAACTCCCCACCTACACTCACCTCTACTGGCTCTAACTCTGCCTCCTTGATCTGTCTGTCCTCTCCACCTGTCTTCTCCTTTATACATCTTCTATCCGCCTCTTCCTTTCTCCCATTTCATATCCCCTTCCCCTCTCCCATTTCTGAAGAAGGATCTAGACTCGAAACATCAGCTTTCCTGCTCCTCTGCTGCTTGGCCTGCTGTGTTCATCCAGCTCTTGTTGTCTCAGATTCTCCAGCATCGGCAGTTCCTACTATCTAATGTCACAGTCTTGCTGGACAGACTGATTTGCATATAGAAAGGAAATTAAAGCTATGAAAAAGACATAAGATTCACTAGCATAATGTGGAATGAGACACAGAACTAGCATAATTATAAAGAGACTGAATAAATAGTTTTAAAAGGAAAGGTTTAAAGGATTAGATAAAGAAGCCATTTGCTTGGACCAGCTACATTTCTACAAACGTATGAGGCTAAATGAACATCCAGTTCTGAGACTAAAGAAAATGCATGTTTCTAATGTATCCAGATGCTTTGGTTACATCACTGTCTGCTCTTAAGATAAGAAACACGACAAATCAGAAGCAACATTTACAAAGCCCTCAGGCAAAATACTTAATTTTAGATTTGTAAGCAAGCTGAGCTTCTCTGCAGCAAATCTAAGTTGATATTTAATTTCAGCATCAGTTGATCTATTTACGAATAACATAGCTTATTGGTGAGGTTAAGATACTTTTAGTGCTACTACCTGCTATTGCAGAATCACATTTTCCTTATTTTACAATTACATAATTACATCTATTGGACATTAAATAGCTGCCTGGCATCAAATTGAGAATGCCGTAGAATACTGTAGAATGTCTGCAGTGCAGTTAGAGGCCATTTGGCCCATTGAGTCTGCACCACCCCTCCTAACAGCATCCCACCAAAACTCACACCCCCCCCCCAACCTATCCCTGTAACCCCATATGGGCTTTTTTACCCTATGACCAATCCACCTTCCGCACATCCTGGACATCATGGGAAAAATTTAGTAAAGCCCGTCCACCCAATCTGCACATCTTTTCAGATCTCTTCATAAATCTGCATTTTAGAGCCCCTCCTGAATGGCCAAAAATATTCAGTGTGAAAAATGAGTCACACAGACTGCAGAATTTAAATAACCCCAATGTATGCTGAATTAACACAAAGAAATAGATTTTTTTTCAAATCAGCTTCTTCAGAGATGTCATTACATATCTCTGGAGCAGGGTGTAATTGAACCTAGGCACCATAAGCGGCTTTGCAACTAGTTCCAGTTCCTAATTACTCAATTATGAAGGGGCAGCTGCAACCAGTAGCCTTCAACTCCTGTGCGACATGGGAACCTTGAAGCACTGCATGGTAAATCTGATGAGAAAGGATAGATAAGGAAGAAAATGAATTATACAGAAAGACAGGGAGCAATCTAGAATAAAAATACAGAACTGAAGGATTTTTTAGCAAACTGAGATGGAATCTTGCAGGCCAAGCAACATCAGAGGAGCAAGAAAGCTGACGTTTCAGGCCTAGACCCTTCTTCTGAACCCTAGACCCTTATTTTTCTGAAGGAGGGTCCAGGCCCAAAACATCAGCTTTCTTGCTCCTCTGATGCTGCTTGGCCTGCTGTGTTCATCCAGCTCTACACTGTATTATCTTAGATTCTCCAGCATCTGCAGTTCCTACCGCCTGAGATGGAATCTTGCCTGGATAACTGGAGTCAAAAACAGATGGGTAGAAATGTGATGGATTTTAGAGAGGGAATCGCAGAGTAGGAGGACAAATGATAAAGATCAGCCTGACAGTGCAGGAGAATCGGGAGATGCAGAGAAGTGAAAAGAAAAAATGTGCAAAGAGATGGTTCAGGTGTAGAATAGTGTCTAGCTTAAAACAGAATTTAGTCATCTTCTATAACTGGAAAAAGGTTGTCAGCAGACAATGAAAGTCACCTTGGGACAGAAATAGATTTCAGTAAGTACAAACAAGTGGTAAAGTTAAGGAAATATTTTCAGTTGACATTTCATATAATCCCGACAGTGTGGAAATAGGCCGTTCAGCCCAACAAGTCCACATTGACCCTCTGAAGAGCAATCCACCCAGAACAGTCCCCCTACACTTGCCCTGTAACCCTGCACTTCCCTTGGCTAACACCAAACCTACATATCCCTGACACTATGGGCAATTTAGTATGACCAAGTCATCTAGCCTGCACATCTTTGGACTGTAGGAGGAAATTGGAGCACCTGGTGAAAACCCACGGCAGACACGGGGAAAATGTGCAACCTCTGCACAGACAGTTGCCTGAGGGTGTAATCAAACCCAGGTCCCTGGCGCTGTGAGACAGAAGTGCTAACCAGTGAGCCATCATATCGTCCCAAAGACAGTTTACTAGGGAAGAAACATTGCCAAAGCTGTACTATCATGGAGGTTGCTTGAATATGGAGAAAATCATATAGGAACTACTAGACTATCAGACAGTCTTTAAAGTGAGTAAGTCAGCCTTTCCAAATGGGCTGCATCCCACTTAGTGGAGAGAAAAGTTAGGGCATGAACTACAGAGAAGCTGACCACAATCTTTCAATCCTCTTTAAAAACATGGGTGGTTCCAGAGGACTGGAATATTACAGATGTATACTAAGAAGAAAGGGCAATTACATCCGGTCAGTTTAACAGCAGTGATAGCAATACCTTTATAAAGTGTAATCGAAGAGAAAGTTAACAGTCACTTGGACAAACAAATAAAAGGTCAGCATAGATTTGTCATGGGCAAATCATTTTGACTGTCTTGATGATGAGGTAATCAACAAAAGTAGAACAGGATAGCACAATATTGTATATATGAATATTCAAATGGTGTTTAATAAAAGTAACGTATATTTGGCTTGTTAACAAAATTGAAGCTCATAGGAAAAGAAAAGCAATAATAGCATGGGTAGAAAAACCCCGCATTGCCACCTAAAAAGCAGGAAAGGCAGGTGCAACATTAACAACAGTCTAAGCTTAATCCAAATGTCATTTTGGATTGGTGCTCCCACAATTTGCTCTTGACATTACTTACACAGGAGATTAAAACAAAGCATTGCTGAAAGGGGACTGAAATTGAAGCTTTCCATCTTGCACTCATCAAAACCAGGGCAGAAGGAACAAACTTGAAAGAAAAATGAATTTTATTCAGCATGAGAAGAGGTTGCTTGTTGAGTGGGCCATCATTGACGTGGAGATGCAACAAAGGCAGTTAACTGTCAATCCTAATTCTCAGAGGAAGCAAGTATTTTCTGGTTGGCTAGGGTACTTCCATTAGGATACAGCAGAGATTGGCTGTTTCAATGACTCCTTGTCATATGTTTTGTACCAAGTATGGTTGCAGCTTTTTGCACAGGCAAATGTATTGTATTATGAAAGAACTGATCTTGAATTGGTTTCCAGTATAACTCTTAGCACTATCCAGGTTGTCTAATAAATGATTTCCAAGAGCAGAATCATTTCTAATGGACTTAGTTTACTGAAGTTTGCAAGCGTGTGCTAGGTAAGCATGCTGCCAGCTGTGAATGGTCAACAAGATGTGTTGTTTGATACGGTATCAGTCATTAGGAGATACGTATCTGACATCACACTGCTACTGGAACTGATATCACGTTAGGCATTTGTAAGGTAGGAAGAGCATCTTTTTAGCATGATGGAAGCATCCTATTAGTGGAGAAAACCACTCGTGGAATTACTGCCCAGTAGTATTGCGAGACAGAGATAATGGGAACTGCAGATGCTGGAGATTCCAAGATAATAAAATGTGAGGCTGGATGAACACAGCAGGCCAAGCAGCATCTCAGGAGCACAAAAGCTGACGTTTCGGGCCTAGACCCTTCATCAGAGGAAGGGTCTGATGAAGGGTCTAGGCCCGAAACGTCAGCTTTTGTGCTCCTGAGATGCTGCTTGGCCTGCTGTGTTCATCCAGCCTCACATTTTATTATCTTAGTATTGCGAGACAGCTACCTTCACCTATTGTTCAAATTTTTTGTGATGCCTTTCCCTACCACTGTAATCAGAGTTAGATTGGATGCTGCTCAAGGCCAAAAGTAGCCTTTTCATCAGTTCATGCAATGTACAATGAATGATGATTGAATTAGAGTTTCCGTATTCAGGCAGGATAGTTCTGATATGGCCTAGTTCAGCATCAAGCTTACATGGTGGGTGGGTGGCTAAGGCCCTACACAAAGTTACCAATAAGATTGATCTTTTCGCACATGACATGATAGGAATTGCAATTGTATATTGACTAGTGATTGTAGGCTTTCAGTAGATAGAAGTTAAGGTACCATCTTATGACATCTCAGCAAATAATCAAGAGAAGGCATCCATTTGATTATTCTGTTTCATTGTCAAATTTGATTGCAGGATGGAGTTTATCAAGCTGTGTAAAGAAATTCTAAGACAGCTGCAGACTGAAATGTTATATGAACTATATATTCAAATGATGCAAAAAGTAGAAGACTAGTGTTCTTTCCACCAAAAGTGCATTTTCATGGTAACAAACAAGATGTTAGCAAGACCTGGGCCTAAAGGAGATGCCACGGCACTACCATCTATTTGGGTGTACTGAGTGTCGTTCAAGCTGAACCCAACTACATAAACTGCGAAGTTCATCAGCTTGATGAGCAGAGATTCAGACCACAGATGGTACATTAAGATTGCCTCAATATAATGGCATAGTGCAAATGTCAAGGGCTGGACTAAATGGTATGTTGGTAAAGAAACTGGAAAAGTTGAAACAAACACATGGGGATGCTATTGGTCTCCATACTTATGGTCTTAGTAAATGTGAAAGAATTTACAGTGTTTAGGAGGCAATAGCCAAGTGGTATTATTGCTGGATTATTAATTCAAAAACTCAGTTAATGTTCTGGGGACCTATTTTGAATCCCATTGTGGCAAATTTAATCCAATTCAAATAAATCAGGTATTAAGAATCCTGGTTTAATGGAGAATACAAGAGGTAATGCCAGAAGCGGCACCAGACTTCACAAAATATGACGTGTCAACCTGGTGAAGCTACCAAACAGGAATACTTGCATACCAAACAGCAGAAGCAGCAAGTGATAGACTCTGCAGTTCTGTCACATGAATGGTGGCAGACAAGTAAACAACACACTGGAGGACAGGCTCCACAAAATATCCCCATCCTCAATGATGGAAGAGCCCAGCACATCAGTGTAAAAGATAAAACAGAAACATTTGCAACAGGTCTTCAGCCAGACCTGCCAAGTAGATGATCTATCTCGACCTCACCCAGAGGACCTCACCATCGCAGATGCTAGTCTTTAGCCAATTTGATTTACTCCATATGAAGGCACTGGACACTGAAAAGCCTGTAGGCCTTGACAACATTCTGGCAATAGTATTGACGACTTTGTGCTCCAGGACTTGTTACAGTCCAATAATAACACTGCCATCTACCTGATGGTGTGGAAAACTGGCCATGTATACCCTGCACACAAAAACCAGAACAAATCCACCCCAGTCTACTCTCAGTCATCAGTAAAGTGATGGAAGGTGTCATCAACAGTATTATAAAGCAGTACCTACTGTAACAAACTGTTCAGTAATGCCCAGTTTGGGTTCCGCCAGTACCACTCAGCTCCCTAGCCTATTACAACTTAATTCAAACATGGACAAAATAGCTAAATGCCAGACTGGAATCGATGGGAATTATGGGGGAAATTATCTACTGGTTAGAGTCATACCTGGCACATAGGAAAATAATTATGGTTGTTGGAAGTCAGTCAGCTCAGCTCCAAGGCATCGCAATAGGAGTTCCTCAGATAGTGTCCATTCAGCTGCTTCATCAATGAGCTTCCTTCCACCATAAGGTCAGAAATGGAGATGTTCACTGATGGTTGCACACTATCCTCAGATACTGAGGCCATCCATGTTCAAATTCAACAAGAACTGAACAATATCCATGCTTGATCTGGCAAGTGGCAGATTTGGAAGTAGGTGAGCACTTTGGTGATAGCGATCACAATTCTGTTATGTTTACTTTAGTGATGGAAACGGATAGGTGTACACCACTGGGCAAGAGTTATAGCTGGGGGAAAGGCAATTACGATGAGATTAGGCAAGATTTAGGGACCATAGGATGGGGAAGGAAACTGCAGGGGATGGACACATTAGAAATGTGGAGCTTATTCAAGAAAAAGCTCCTGTGTATCCTAGATAAGTATATACCTGTCAGGCAGGGAGGAAGCTGTAGAGTGCGGGAGCCATGGTTTACGAAGGAAGTGGAATCTCTGGTCAAGAGGAAGAAGGCGGCTTATGTTAGGATGAGATGTGAAGGCTCAGTTAGGGCGCTTGAGGGTTACGAGGTAGACAGGAAAGACCTAAAGAGAGAGCTCAGAAGAGCCAGGAGGAGACATGAGAAGTTGTTGGCGGATAGGATCAGGGTAAACCCTAAGGCTTTCTATAGGTATATAAGGAATAAAAGAATGACGAGAGTAAGATTAGGGCCAATCAAGGATAGGAGTGGGAAGTTGTGTGTGGAGTCAGAGGAGATAGAGGAAGTGCTAAATGAATATTTTTCAACAGTATTCACTCTAGAAAACGACAATGTTGTCGAGGAGAATACTGAGATACAGGCTACTAGACTAGGTGGGATTGAGGTTCACAAGGAAGAGCTATTAGAAATCCTACAGAGTGTGAAAATAGATAAGTCCCCTGGGCCGGATGGGATTTATCCTAGGATCCTCCAGGAAGCCAGGGAGGAGATTGCCGAGGCTTTGGCATTGATCTTTAACTCGTCATTGTCTACAGGGATAGTGCCAGATGACTGGAGGATAGCAAATGTGGTTCCCCTGTTCAAGAAGGGGAGTAGAGGCAACGCTGGTAATTACAGACCAGTGAGCCTAACTTCAGTTGTTGTTAAAGTGTTCCAAAAGGTTATAAGAGATAGGATTTAGAATCATCTAGAAAAGAATAAATTGATTTGGGATAGTCAGCACAGTTTTGTGAAGGGTAGGCCGTGCCTCTCAAACCTTATTGAGTTCTTTGTGAAGGTGACCAAACAGGTAGATGAGAGTAAACCGGTTGATGTGGTGTATATGGATTTCAGCAAGGCGTTCGATAAGGTTCCCCACAGTAGGCTATTGTACAAAATGCGGAGGAATGGGGTTGTGGGAGATATCGCAGTTTGGATCAGAAATTGGCTTGCTGAAAGAAGACAGAGGGTGGTGGTTGATGGGAAATGTTCATCCTGTAGACAAGTTACTAGTGGTGTACCGCAAGGGTTGGTGTTGGGTCCACTGCTGTTCGTCATTTTTATAAATGACCTAGATGAGGGCACAGAAAGATGGGTTAGTAAATTTGCAGATGACACTAAGGTCGGTGGAGTTGTGGATAGTGACAAAGGACGCTATAGGTTGCACAGAGACATAGATAAGCTGCAGAGCTGGGCTGAGAGGCGGCAAATGGAGTTTAATGCGGACAAGTGTGAGGTGATGCACTTCGGTAGGAGTAACCGGAATGCAAAATACTGGGCTAATGGTAAGATTCTTAGTAGTGTAGATGAGCAGAGAGACCTCGGTGTCCATGTACACAGATCCTTGAAATTTGCCACCCAGGTTGACAGGCATGTTAAGAAGGCATACAGTGTTTTAGCTTTTATTAATAGAGGGATCGAGTTCTGGAACGAAGAGGTTATGCTGCAGCTGTACAAAACTCTGGTGCGGCTGCACTTGGAGTATTGCGTACAGTTCTGGTCACCGCATTATAAGAAGGATGTGGAAGCTTTGGAAAGGGTGCAGAGGAGATTTACTAGGATGTTGCCTGGTATGGAGGGAATGTCTTACGAGGAAAGGCTGAGGGACTTGAGGCTGTTTTCGTTAGAGAGAAGAGGTTGAGAGGTGACTTAATTGAGGCATATAAGATAATCAGAGGGTTAGATAGGATGGATAGGGAGAGCATTTTTCCTCGGATGGTGACGACGAGCACAAGGGGGCATAGCTTTAAATTGAGGGGTGAAAGATATAGGACAGATGTCAGTGGTAGTTTCTTTACTCAGAGCGTAGTAAGGGTATGGAATGCTTTGCCTGCAATGGTAGTAGATTTGCCAACTTTAAGTACATTTAAGTCGTCATTGAACAAGCATATGGACGTACATGGAATAGTGTAGGTTAGATGGGCTTCAGATTGGTATGACAGGTCAGCACAACATCGAGGGCCGAAGGGCCTGCACTGTGCTGTGATGTTCTATGTTCTATATAACACTTATACCACACAAGTGCCAGACAATGACCATCTCCCAAATGAGACAATCTAACCATTGCCCACTTGACATTCAGTGGTGTTATCATCACTAAATCCACCACTATCAACACCCTGCAGGGTTACCATTGACCCGAAACCCAACTGAACTCACCATATCAATACAGTGGTTTCAAGAGCAGATCAGAGTCTAGGTATACTATAACAAGTGATTCACTTTCTGACACCCCAAAGTCTGACAGCCATCAACAAGGCACAAATCAGGGTAAGATGGAATGCTGCTCACTTGGCTGGATATTTGCAGCTCCCAGCATTCAAGAATCTTGACACCATCCAGGACAAAGCAACCCATTTGATTTGCACCACATCCACAAGCATTTGCACCCTCCACTGCTGATGCACGGTTGCAGCATTGTGTACTGAATAAAAGATGTACTGCAGAAATTTCCAAACATCCTAAGACAACACCTTCCAAGTCCATGACCACTTCTTACCAGAAGGACAAGTACAGCAGATATATAGGAATGCCACCACCTGCAACTTCCAGTCCACCCCGACTCAAATATATCACCATCTCTTCACTGTTAGTAGGTTGAAATCCCAGAATTCCCTCCCTAAGGCTCTCCTGACACCATGTGGACTGTAGTGGTTCAAGAAGGCAGCTCACCACCAAAATAACTCCACTGAACTATCCCACCATCAAGTCACCATTTATTTACACATGGAGCATTTTTGACACTGATCTGGCTTCCTCAGAGTCAGCTTTTAGAGAGAACAGAAAATCTAACAGCCCTGTTTACGTCTGTCAGCCAGAGCTCCCTGATTGGACAAGGTTAACAGCCCCAATCAGGCCCCCTGTTTTGGACTTCCCATACCCTATGTATTTTAATATGGTCCCTGGATTTCTGGGTAATCATTTCGGTCTTTGTGTTTGAAGTTAATGTTAGCTTTTTAAAAACTGCAATACCTACAATTCCAAGTGAGCATATTTACTCAGGGGTCCCAAAGGAATTACCCAGAAGGTTTAGAGATAAATTTTTTTGAATTAATGCGGTGTGGCTGAGGAAGCCAAATCAGAGCAATGCATGTACCAAGCTTTGAAGTACTGAGAAGTCTTTTGATAAAGTAATATGTACTAGGCTGCATTCCTAAGAAAAGGAGCTTAAAATCATGAAATTATCTTAGAATAAGAAGTTATGATTAATCCCAGACTGGAATGTAGAGGATATAGTCAGTGGAAAAGCAGTTAAGTTAAATTTTTGAGGGTTAAAAGAGCTGTGCCAGGGATTGTATAGACTGGTAGAAAGCTAAGTCAAATGCGTAAAGAAAAACCTATCGACAGATCAGTTGGAGCTTCAACCTTATCAAAGTCTTAATTAAAAAGTCTCTTTCTTTCTCCTTTGGAAATTAGTTGTAATGGGTCTTGCTCGAGATTCATAGAACATAGAACATTAGAGCACAGTACAGGCCCTTCGGCCCTCGATGTTGTGCTGACCTGTCATACCGATCTCAAGCCCATCTAACCTACACTATTCCATGTACGTCCATATGCTTGTCCAATGACGCCTTAAATGTACCTAAAGTTGGCGAATCTACTATCGTTGCAGGCAAAGCGTTCCATTTCAGTATTAGATGTTCTCAGACTGGCAACAATCTTTGCAAACTATAGTATGCTTGGATCATTTCTACTGTTCAAAATTCTTTGAAAATGTGTCAAAGGAAATAGAGTGGTTTTCTCCATTGTTTATCTTTATTTCTGTGGTAATAAACTTTTGTTCATTGCATTATTAAAATGAGCACTGCAATATTGTGTTCTTGTATTTTAGTGAAAGATCACTTTGATAAAAGAAATGTATAATCTATCCAGCCAGTAACTGTTGAGGATCTGACTTATCTGGCACCATCATCAACTAGGCAATTCCCCTCAAAGGGTGCAGCCATTAGATCGCAACAAGAGCCAGTTACAAATGGAATAGGATGTAAGGATATATTGCTTTTTGTGGTTTTGGGTAAGCCATATGCACGTGCACTTAGGGGAATGAATCCTATCATTTAGATAACCATGCAGGGTACCACTCTTGAACAAATCCTGCAAGTGCGCCTGCAGCTTGTTCTTTAATATGGCTGTTCACTCACAGGAAGTGGCAGGTCCTAAAGCTATGAATTTGGAATTATCATTGAGCACAGCATGCATTTTGGTGATGTAATCACATTTGTTCAGTATGACCACCCCAGTCCTTTGTCAGATTTACATACATGTAATTGAGATTTGCCCTGAGTTTATGTAAGACTTCTAGACATTTGTGCTTTAGATAAAAATCTGTCAAGTGTACCACAGTATGCATGTGCCAGGTCCGCAAGGTGAGCTTTCACGAGTTTGCCATCATTTTTAGACACTTGTTTATGGTCATTCGTTATGAAGGAATTCAAACACAGCAAAAGCCTGTTCTGGATAATGTGAGATGAGCGCACATCAAAGTTGAACTCATAGGTAAGAAAAAAATCCTTGTTGACAGAGAGAACATAAAATCATAGAGATGCACAGAAACAGACCCTTCCCTCCAACTCGTCCGTACTGACCAGATATCTGGAATTAATTTAGGCCCATTGCTAGCGTTTGCCCATATCACTTTAAACCCTTTCTTTTCATATACCCATCCAGGTGCCTTTTAAATGTTGTAATTGCACCAGCCTCCACCATTTCCTCTGGCAGCTCATTCCATACACGGGCCAGCCTCTGCATGAAAAAGTTGCACCTCAGGTCCCTTTTAAATCTTTACTTTCTCACCTTAAACCTATGCCGTCTAGTTTTGGACTCTCCCACCCCAGGGAAAAGACCTTGTCTATTTACCCTACACATGCCCCTCATGATTTTAAAAACTTCTGTAAGGTCCACCCTCAGCCTCTGATGCACCAGGGAAAATAGCCCCAGTCTAGTTAGCTGCTCCCTACAGCTCAGACCTTTCAACCCTGGCAATATCCTTGTAAGTCTTTCTGAACCCTTTCAAGCTTCACAACATCCCTCTTACAGCAGGGAGAACAAAATTGCATGCAGTATTCCAATAGTGGCTTAACCAATGTCCTGTATAGCCACAACATGACCTCCCAACTCCTATACTTAATGCACTGACCAATAAAGGCAAGCATACCAAAGGCCTTCTTCACTATGCTACCTAACGGCAACTCTGCTTTCAAGGGATTATGAACCTCCATTCCAAGGTCTCTTCGTTCAACAACACTCTCCAGGATTTACCATTAAGTATATAAGTCCTGCCCTGATTTGCCTTTCCAAAATGCAGCACTTCACATTTACCTAAATTAAACTCCATCTGCCTTTCCTCGGCCCTTTGGCCCATCTGATCAAGATCCAATTGTACTCTGAGGTAATTGTACTCTTTGCTGTCCTCTACACCTCCAATTTTGGTGCCATCTGCAAACTCATTAACCATACTGCCTATGTTGATATCCAAATCATTTGTATAAACGATGAAGAGCAATGGAGCCAGCAACAATGGTTGTGGCACACCACTGGTCACAGACCTCTATTCTGAAAATCAGTCTCCCACTCGGACCCTCTGCCTTCTACCTTTGAGCCAGTTCTGATTCCAAATGGCTAGTTCTCCCTGTATTCCGTTAGATCTAACCTTGCTAACCAGTCTATCATGTGGAACCTTGTCAAACACCTTACTGAAGTCCATACAGATCATGACCACCGCTCTGCCCTCATCAATCTCTTCATTAGTTCTTCAAAAAACACAACTAAATTAGTGAGACACGATTTCCCATGCACAAAGCCATGTTGACTGTCCCTAATCAGTCCTTGCCTTTCTAAATACATGTAAATCCTGTCCCTCAGGATTCCCTCCAACAACCACTGATGTCAGGCTCATCGGTCTATAGTTCCCTAGCTTTTCCTTGACAACCTTTTTAAATAGTGGCACTAAATTATCCAATCTCATATCTTCCGACTCCTCACCTGTGGCTATCGATGATACAAGTATCTTAGTAAGCGACCCTCTCTACCTTCCCACAGAGTTCTAGTGTACACTTGTTAAATTCCTGGGGATTTATCCATCTTTATTGTTTTAAGCCATCCAGCACGTCCTCTTCTGTAATATGGCCATTCTTCAAGAGGTGACTATTTCTCCACATAATATATCTTCCATATCCTTCTCCACAATAGACACTGATGCAAAATACAGGGGGTTCTGCAAAAATGTAAGAGTTGTGTACCAGTGCAACATTGTGTTATAGAAAATTGCATTATATAAATAATGGTGCCTATGGGATAAGCGGGGTTAAGGTCAGAAAGGACACATAGCAATTATATTTTCCAAAATTCCTCCTCACCTGTGTAGCTTTATTCTTATAGCTGCAGTTATAATGACAGATTATCAGACAGTTGAGGCTGCAAAGAGGTAATACACTTTTGAATCTGACCTTGTATTTGCAAGAAGTGACAGCTGGGCTTTAAATAAAGTTCTGCCACTGGAAATCCCAGCAATGGTCAGTACTAATAGTTAACACCTGCCTGAAATAAGTGGAAAGTCGTTGGAGTGGCTATGATCGAAAAGAGGTGAGCAGTGCAAAGTGGTGTGAGATAGAGCTCACAGCCAGCAACCCTCCATGAAACTCCCCAAAATGACACGAATGGCAATTTTTAGTAAAATTCTATCTTCCATTTAAATGCTGATCTGACCTGACATTCCATTGGCACAGTCTTCTGGATAGATTTTGAGATAAGTGAAGCAGTGGAATCTGACCTTTCTTTCCTATGTAGCCCATTGGCATTGAAGTTAATTGTAGGATAAAAATGCATCGTAAACGTGAGTAATATTGTATTCAAAATAGTGCTGAAAAATTGCAGGTTGTAACACAGACAACTTTTGGTATAAATGATTTACATGAGCAAGTTCAAATATTCTTACATATTAAATATGTATCAAAATCTAAGCAAAAATACTACATACAAAGGTGCATGTTTTAACAGCACTCATTATTTTAAACTATACTTCATTTTTTTTACTTATACCGACAATTTAGGATTGGAGTCCATTCTTCTATTTAAATCAACTGCATTTTAAAATAATGCTGATGCATTTAATGTGCTCAGCATAAACTCTTCAAACTAAGACGTCACATATTTTCCTAATAAGACGGTTGTTCTCTGTATGTATTTGAGGTTTATGACATACAATCTATACTCGATGGAATCGTGCCATAGCGAACCCAAGTTCATGTTTTACGAATACCATTCACCTGTTCGTTTTTCGTGTTATAACCAATTCACATTGCCATAACACATGTTATAGGAGAACCCCCTATACTCGTTTAGTAACATCCCCATCTCCTGCAGTTCCACACATAGGCAGCCTTGTTGACCTTTAAGGGATGCTATTCTCTCCCTAGTTACCCTTTTGTCCATAATGTATCTTTAGAATCCCTTTGGATTCTCCTTAACCCTATTTGCCAAAGCTATCTGATATCCTCTTCTTGCCCTCCTTATTTCCCCCTCAAGTATACTCCTAATGTCTTTATACTCTCCTGGGGATTCACTTGATCTCTGCTGTCTATACCTGACATATACCTTTAGCAGGCGGCATGGTGGCTCAGTGGTTAGCACTGCAGCCTCGCAGCACCCAGGACCCGGGTTTGATTCCAACCTCGGACATCTGTCTGTGTGGAGTTTGCACATTCTCCCTATGTCTGCATGGATTTCCTCCAGGTGTTCCAGTTTCCTCCCACAGTCCAGGCTAGGCTAGGTGGATTGGCCATGCTAAATTGCCCATAGTGTTCAGGGGTGTGTGGGTTATAGGGGGATGGGCCTGGGTGGGATGCGTCAAGGGGCAGTGTGGACTTGTTGGGCCTGTTTCCACACTGTAGGGAGTCTAACCTAATATGCTTCATTATTTTTCTTGACCAAAATCTCAATTTCTTTAGTCATCCAGCATTCCCTACATCTACCAGCCTTGCTCTTCACCCTAATAGGAACATACAGTCTCTGGACTCTCGTTATCTCATTTTTGAAGGCTTCCCATTTTCTAGCCATCCCCTTATCTGCAAACATCCACCCCCATCAACTTTCGAAAGTTCTTGCCCAATACTGTCAAAATTGGCCTTCCTCCAATTTAGAACTTCAGCTTTCAGATCCAGTCTATCCTTTTCTATCACTATTTTAAAACTAATAGAATTATAGTCACTGGCCCCAAAGTGCTGCCTCACTGACACCTCAATCATCTGCACTGTCTTATTTCCCAAGAGTAGGTCAAGTTTTGCTCCTTCTCTAGTGGTACTTCTACATACTGAATTGCTTAACAAATTCCTCTGCATCCAAGAGCTTAACACTATGGCAGTCCCAGTCTATGTTTGGAAACTTAAAATCCCCTACTATAATCACCCTATTATTCTTGCAGATAACTGAGATCTCCTCACAAATTTGTTTCTAAATTTCCTGCTGACTGTTGGGGGGCTCTGTAGTAGAATCCAATAAGGTGATCATCCCTTTCTTACTTCTCAGTTCCATCCAAATAATGTTCCTAGACATATTCCCAGGAACATCCTCCCTAAGTACAGCCATGATGTCCCTAATCAAAAATGGCATTCGCCTTCCTTCTTCTCTTGCCTCCCTTTCTCTCCTTCCTGTAGCAACTATACTCTGGAACAATTAAGCTTCCAGTCCTGTGCATCTCTGCACCACATCTCTGTAAATGCTATGATATCCCTGTCCCATGTTCTCAACCATGCTCGGAGTTCATCTGCCTTACCTGTTAGGCCTGGTGCATTGAAATAAATGCAGTTTAATTTATCAGTCCTACCTCGCCCTCTTCTACGTTCCTGCCTGCCCTGACTGTTTGACTTGCTCCTTTTCCCATCTGTACCAGTCTCAGACTGATCTCTTTCCTCGCTATCTTTCTGTGTCCCAACATTACATCAAACCCAGTCTCAGTACCGGAAACCTGGCTGTCAGTGCTACATTCCTCTGAGAGTCCATTACCCCCGACATGTTCAGAGATTTATCACATTTAAGTAGCACATTTAACTACCAACCAGTTGCTGTTTAAGTTAGTTTATAGTGCAGATATGTTTCAAGAGGGTATAGTTTAATGTGTATTGTCGTTAGATGCAATATAGTGACACAAGTGAATTCAATCAAATGATGAAAGAAGGTTGTGCACTTCAGACCAAGCATCGCAAAACAATTTATTATTATTAACCCTGCTACCAATCTCGTCTTGTGTAAAAGTCTGTTCATTTGAGAGACTATGTCTTACTTTAGCTCTATCAATATGCTTGAAAATGAACACTGGAAGAACCTTGCATCCAATGCACTTTTGGAGAAATTCAATAGACAGGTTGTTCACTCTTAAAGTTGAAACGAGCTTTCTAAGTGTACGAAGTTCTATTGAATCATATGCATTCAAAAGAACTTGCACAAGTAGCAAGATGCAAAAGTTAATTCAGAGACCTGGCAATGCATCACAGGACACCTATGTCAGAATGTAATGGATGTCAGACTCCTAGTTCTCTTGCCATTGACAACATTGCCACCTATCAAATGATCCAACTACTGGAAAACAAATGGCTTTTCAGAAGATTTTTCATTTCATTAGATTTGCCTCTTTTTCTGGAGCGAGAGTCAGCTGTAACTTATTTCATTGGCTAGATGATTAGAATGTATGCAGATACAATGGTACAGGTTTAATCACTGTACATTGTTTATAGAGGGCTGTCCCCTTGTCTTGGCCCATGCTTGATGCAGAGATATGCTCTTCAAGCTCAATAGCCACTAGCATACAACCTAAAAGAGGGGGAGATGTCTGTGGTTCCTTGGAGGACAAAGGTTAATTACCTTTCTTTTTCTGCACTGTTAAATTATGCTGGGTTGATTCTTTGCAATTGCATTTTTATAAATCATGTTGTAATGATCCAACCCCATTTCTGCCAGAGGTCATCACAAGATATAATACACATGTTGGAGAAGAGATTTCTGTTTTCAAATCATATACGAAGATGGCAGTGTTAATCAACTACAATAGAACATTCTTGGGAAAATAATAAATGAGATGAAAAGACCTTAATATATCATCATAACTCCACAGCTACATCTATAATATTGGATCTCATTACGTAAAACTAAGGTTTTCCTAACCTTTTCCCTCCAGGAACCCATGACTTTAACAAATCAAAGTGATTATTCATATTTTCAAAATGATCATTGTGCATATCCCAACCCAGGTCATGACATTGCCACAACAGAACAGATCCAGTGAGCATCTACGCATTTTTTACAATTCATTCACAAGAGAAGGGTGTCGCTGGTTATGCATGCGTTTGTTGCCCATCCTCAATCGCCCAGTAGGCAGTTAAGAGTCAACCACATTGCTGTGGGTCCGGAGTCACATGTAGGTCAGACCAGGTTAGGGCAGCAGTTTCCTTCCCTAAAGGACATTAGTGATCCAGATGGTTTTTCTGATAATCAACAATGGATTCATGGTCACCATTAGACTCTTAATTCCAGATATTTATTGAATTCAAATTCCACCATCTGCTATGGTACAATTCAAACCTGGGTCCCCAGAACATTGTGCTCCTGAGATGCTGCTTAGCCTGCTGTGTTCATCCAGCCTCACATTTTATTATCTTGGATTCTCCAGCATCTGCAGTTCCCATTATCTCTATCCCCAGAACATTACCTGGGTCTCTGGATTAAGAGTCCAAGGACCATACCGCTAGGCTATTGCCTCCCCTATGCCAACAATTTCCCTGCATTCCATGCAGTGAAGACATCATCAGCACACATCAACTGACAAGGGATCCAGGAGGCCAACCAGAGGCTTGAGATCCAGTGGGTGTGGGATACAGGCCAGCACTGAGTGACAGCCAACAAAGGCCTGCCTTAAGAGCAAGCCTCCCTTTTGCCTGCAAGTGACAGGAAGTCTGGGAAAGATTGGGAAGCCATGGGGGAGTGTGAGAGTAAGGCTACTGGTAGGAAAAATAAGATGGATGCTGCAAAGAAGAATGATCAACTTCAAAGTAGAAGAAATTTCTTATTTTGTTGAACATGGTACTTTATCTTACATCCTGTAATGCTTCTTTAGACAGGCAGCTGCTGCCTGTCATTTTAGAATGATGTCAACTTTCTTTCTAAGATAATAAAATGTGAGGCTGGATGAACACAGCAGGCCCAGCAGCATCTCAGGAGCACAAAAGCTGACGTTTCGGGCCTAGACCGTTCATCAGAGAGCCTCTAGGCCTGAAACATCAGCTTTTGTGCTCCCGAGATGCTGCTGGGTCTGCTGTGTTCATCCAGCCTCACATTTTATTATTTTGGATTCTGCAGCATCTGCAGTTCCCATTATCACTGATCAACTTTCTTTCTGCTCTTTGCACCACTACAGGTGATGTTCATAAGATACTCTGTCTTAACAAATATCACTAAGTAATTCGCTGAACTACAATTAACAGTACTGCCTGGTGGAGTATTTATTCACATGAATTTGTGATGAAAATAAATTAATTGAACAGCTAATTACCTCTCAGTCTTAAGAATAAATGTATAGAGCTCTTTGTAACTCCCCTGCAAGATTTCACCCAGCATGGCACAGACCACTTCATCCATATCTGGAATGAGTTAACTGAACTCTACAAGAATGAACAGGGATAGATAGATGACACTGTACTTAGCTATAGTGTCCTAGAGATTGGGATCAGCCAGGAATCTTTGCTGGAAATTATTCAAGAGTGAGATCAATATTAGGCCAAGTTAAGATGCCCTTCAACAAAACAACTTCTATTCACACACCATTCTTAACATGGTACAATGTACCGAGGTGCTTCACAGAAGCATTGTCAAAAAAAATAGTACCACAAACTGAAGGTGGGACTGCCAGTGAATGGAACAACTAAAATCAGAAATACACAAGAAGCCACAATTAAAGGGCTGCAGTGATCTTGGAGAGCTGTGTGGCTGGGAGGAAGGAACAGAAATGAATGGTTACTAAAAGTTCTGATCTGCATAATATGGGTTTTCAATTATTTGATTGCATCTTAACTATATTAATAGTGCAAGATTATTTGGAGCATTAAGAATTCCTGTAAAGATTCAGAACCCCTTTTTCGTAAGTGAAAGTCCATGTGAAGCTTGCTTCAAGATGTGGCTTCTTAAAATGCCTCAGCAGAGTGGATTGGCTCAAAATGCACAAGTTATGGATTATCCTGGTTAACTTACATGATACAGTATTGTAGTAGCAGTTTTTCAGGATACTGTACATGCTTTCCTTCCTGTTGACAAGCAGCTTATTCATATTGAAGTTGAAGCTCTTTCCTACTCTGGATGAAGTTTCCTGAGGCAGCATTGATATGCTTACGTTTAACAACTGAGAGTAGATAGGGAGAGACTGCTCCTCAGAAAATAGGGAATGCTGATTTGATGTGAAGCAATTAAACCAAAGGCAACATGAAGAAAATACTTTTTAATTGCAGCATGAGTGTGTGGTAAAAGCAGATTCAATCATGACCTTCAAAACGGTTAATTATCTGAAGGGAAAAATATTGCAGGGCAACAAGAAGGACCTGGGCAATGGGATTAGCTGAGTTGATCTTTCAAAGAGTGGGAACTGCAGATGCTGGAGAATCCAAGATAATAAAAATGTGAGGCTGGATGAACACAGCAGGCCAAGCAGCATCTCAGGAGCACAAAAGCTGACGTTTTGGGCCTTGACCCTTCATCAGAGAGACCCTGCCGCATCTTCACCATCCCCCCCAGAACTCCCACTGACTGAGGACGAACGGTCAGTCCTTAGTAAGGGGCTCACCTTTGTCTCCCTACAACCACACACCAACGAATACCAGTCACAATTGGACATAGAGCAGTTTTTCCGCTGCCTTCGCCTCCATGCCTACTTCTTCAACTGGGAGCCTAACCCTCCCTCCACTGACCCCTTCACCCGCTTCCAACACAAGTCCTCCTCCTGGACACCACCCCCAGGCCTCTCTGATGAAGGGTCTAGGCCCGAAACGTCAACTTTTGTGCTCCTGAGATGCTGCTTTGCCTGTGTTCATCCAGCCTCACATTTTTATGATCTTTCAAAGAACTTGTATGAACACAACCTTCTGAGGTGTAACTATTTATCTTTATAATCATAAATAAGAGGAAGTCAGTGCAGTCCATGCTGGCTCATCCTTCCAGAACAATCTATTATTCCTATCACAACACCCAATTTAACCTCCTCCCTTCAGTCCTTCATTTGCATGGAAGATAATGTTTTAATATTTGATTAATATTTTAATAATGATACTGGAATGCATTTCTCAATCTTCACCCCCTTTAGAGCTTACTGTGAATGGGTAACAATAAACAACTTTGATCTCCATATCTCAAGAAAGATAATACTGGCATTGGAGGCAGTCCAGAGAAGGTTCACTAGTTTGATCCAAGGAATGGAGGTATTTCCTTATGGGAACTTGAGTAATTTGGACCTGTAGTCATTAGGATTTAGAAAAATGACAGCAGCCTTATTTAAACATAGAAGAGACTTTGTGGGCTTGACAGGGGAGATATAGAGAGTTTGCTTCCCCTTGTGGGACTCTAGGCCAGAGACCATAATCTCAGAGTGAGGGATTGTCCATTTAAAACAGAGATGAGGAGGAATTTCTTTTCTCAGAGGGTAGTGAATCTTCACTGCAGAAGACTAAAGAGTCTGGGTTTTTAAGTATATTCAAGCCTGAGATAGATTTTTAATCAACAAGAAACTCAGGGGTTATGGGGAAAAGTGGAGTTGAAGATTTTCATATCGACTATGATCAGCAGACTCCTTGGGCCAAATGGTCGATTTTTACTCCTACATCTGTGCTGGGAGAATGCCGTTGGCAAACCATGATATCAATCAGCATGTGATGTTACTGTCACCAGCGCTGCCATTTTGGAACGTAATACTTCAATTTAATACCCTCTTTTAAAACACACGCATCGAAGAACCTCTTGACAACACTATTACGTGGATCATCGACTATTTTGAGGGTTAGTTGCTGATTTAATTTCTGCTACCTCTTGTTAACTTGCCTTTAAGCAACAATGTGTTGGTAGTGTCAAACTTCCGTGCCTGTTTCCAGGGGTCATCAAATTTGTCTCGAAATGAGTTGAGCCTTATTATTTACCTACACTGGCCACTGTTTAGTACAGAACGTCCGTACATCTGAATTTCTTGCACTGAGTTGCCCATGTTCCTCATAAGGTTACGCAACAGTCTCAAGCACTTTCGAAGAAACTCAACACGATTGAAAATTCTGTGGCAAAAGATCAATAGACCAAGCCACAATGTTCCATTGCAAATTTTAAAAGTAACACCTCCTAACGTTTTTGTTTATTTATATGCCAAGCCAACAATTATATTTATCATCATAATATCAACCGGGAAAAGGAAAATTTGACGAACTCAAAATTTCACCTGATGTTCAAATATTCAGTGATAATAAATCAGTCAAAGATTGTAGCAAAGCAGAGAAACAACAACAATATCATCGGTCATTTTCTATGTTTTCCAATCGGTCCCGACCCGAGAGATTTACCAGCATCTGTCAATCCACAGAACTTCCTTTAGCCATCAGCCTCTGGATACACGCATCTAAACCACTTACCTACAGGAAATTCCTCTAAGTCAGCACACCAGGTTGACGTTCTGAAGAAGAGTCATATCGGACTCGAAACGGAAAGGTTTCTCCCTCCACAGATATTGCCAGACCTGCTGCGTTTCGCCAGCATTTTCTGTGTGCATCAATTTAATTACAGCTTTATTCCAGCAGCCGCGTCAATCTGATAAACCCTACCTAGGAACAACATCGATATCTATTCTTAAACGCAAATAAAATATTAATGAACAATACTTGAAGCACTCCAGGTCTCTAACCTCGTCACTGTAAACTTAGCAGCACTCCTGACTGAAAGTTCCGTCATAAATCGGACCGGAAAACATAAAACTGAGTAGGTACCACGCACAGCCTAACCATGCAGCTGAGTGAAATCACCACAAATTGTGGGTTAAATGCTTCAGGGCTCTTATATCTCCATCACGCATTTGTTGAATTTGTGAAGCTAGACTCGTTCTTGATTTTCATTTTGATTCTAAAAAGAAATCCTCCGTACCACATCTTCAAATCAATTACATTCGGAGGATTTAAAGTTTTAACCCCAGGAGTATTTAGATAATAACGTTAATTAAAATCTGAATTTACACTTTTATTTAAAATAGCTAGTATTAAAATGCAATAAAAAGCTCACCTGGAATCCATGCAATCGGACGAGGGGATAGAAAATGAGTCACTGTACTTTGAGATTTGATACGAAATGAACGCAAAAATCAGGTTAAAGGCATCGGCTTGCAATCTTTACGAAGCCTGGTTCTCTTCACCCCGCCCCCGCCACCGTCTGTCTCGGGGAATACACAGTCCACAAGCATTCTCAGAAAGAATCAGAAGATTTCGGTAACCCCAACACCCCATTCGTCCATCTCCAAAAATAATCAATCACCCCGCTGCACTCCACAAGCAAATGACTTAAAACTGAACAGCCCCTGGCGCACATCTATGCATTTCGAATGGGATGTATGATTCTCTATTCCAAGCTTAGCGTGTCAGACCCACTCTGGTCTCCCTGTACTGCCTGGTAACGTCATATTAAAAATCGAGTATTATTTCTCATCTTTATAACCGAAATACGTGTTCTTGTCACTAAAGTAAATGAAAACCCGTTAACTTTTCTGCTATTTAAAAAGATATTGGTTCAAAACTCTAACAAAGAAAAACGTGGATACATTGCGATATCCTGGAGGAACGTTGTATTTGGGGTCAACTTGATAAAGTCGGCTTTACGGGACGATTGATTATATGTGATCCCGATAGTGTCAGCATTTGTATTTTAAAATATCACTGTTTATGGTTTTTACTTAAGTTTTTACTTGTATTTTATTCGTATTTACTTTGTATTTTTACATGGTTACTTATATTTCTGTTTTTGACCTTGAAATCTTCGTAAACCTCAGAAGGCAGGTAAAAGCGTTTTCTACCCGAAATCCACACAATATTTAGTTTAAACTCTTGTAACAGTAGATTGTTAGTTCAGACCGTAACACAGGATTTTTAAAAATGGAGTCGTGTTAGTACACAGTAGGCTATTCTGCCCATTTTGCTTGTGCTGGCTCGTTGAAGAATAAATCAAGTGGTCCCATGGTCCTACTTTTGTAAATGTTTCCTCCTCGACATTTGTTCAATATCCTTTTGAAAGTTACCTTTACTTTTGAGTTTGCTCCTGGCAGCCGTTCACGTACTATATGTTTGATAACGCACGCAAAATCATCTCTTCAGCCCCTTCTGTTCCTCTTACCAATTACCCTCCTGACAGTTTGACCCTGTTTACTCTATCAAAACTTTTCATTTTGAACACCTATGATATTTTTCCTTAAACTTTTATCCTCGAAAGATACTAAAACCAATTTCTCCAGCCTCCCCTTGTAATTGAAGTTTCTCTCATCCACTTGGCATTCTAGTGAATTTCCTTTGCATTGTCTCCAAACGGTCTAACATTCTTCATAATTTATTGAATTTTGGGAGTCCCCAAGCAACTAACAAAATCTTGGTGACAGCCAACATGTCAGTTTTTATAATTCTTTCTTAACCCCATAAAAATGTACTATTGGACAAGCGTATGGACGTACGTGGAATAGTGTAGGTTAGATGGGCTTGAGATCGGTATGACAGGTCGGCACAACATCGAGGGCTGAAGGCCCTGTACTGTGCTGTAATGTTCTGTGTTCTATGCTCTATTTCATTTGCATTGTGATAAAGACTGGACATTGAAATTATTCAAGACCAAATTAGATATATTTTGACAGGTTGGTGACTCAAAGGTTATGGGGGATAAACAGGAGAACGGAGACCAGACTTTACTCCAGTCAACCATGAACCTATCAAAGAGCAGAGCAGACTCATAAGGCCAAATGGCTTATTCATTTTATATGCATTCATGGGACATGGATGCCACTGGCTGGCCAACATTTATTGCCTGTTCTTGTCGCCCTTGAGAAGATGGTGGTGAGCTGTCTTTTTGAACCACTGCAGTCTACCTGCTGTGGCTCGACCCACATTGTCATTTTGGAGGGAATTCCAAGATTTCACCTAGTGACAGTGAAGAAATGGCAATATATTTCCAAATCAGAATGGTGAATGGCTTGGAGGGGAACTTACAAGTTGGTGTTGTTCCCATGCATTGGCAGTCCTTGTCCTTCTAGATGGAACTGGTTGTGGGTTTGGGACATGCTGCTTGAGGATCTTTGTTCTGTGCTTCTTGTAGACAGTATGCACTGCTGCTGCTGCTACTGAGTGTCAGTGTGTAGGGAATGGGAATATTTGTGGATGCAGTGCCAATCAAGCAGGCTACTTTGTCATGAGTGATGTCAAGCTTCTTGAATGTCGGATGTAGCTGCACTCATCCAGCTAAGTGGATAATATTCCATCTCACTCCTGACTTGCACCTTGTAGATGATGGACAGGCTTTGGGGAATCAGGAGATGATTTACTTGCTGTAGTATTCCTAGCCTTTGATCTGCACTTGTAGCCGCTGTGTTTATGTGGTGAGTACAGTGGAGTGTCTGGTTAAGACTAACCCCAAGGGTGTTGATAGTAGGGGATTCAGTAGTAGTAACACCATGGAAGGTCAAGGGGCAGTGGTTAGACTTCTTCTTATTGGTGATGGTCATAACCTCATTTGTGTGGCACGAATGCTACTTGTCACTTGTTATCCGAGGCTGGATTTGTCCTGATTTTGTTGCATTTGAACATTGACTGCTTCAGTATCTGAGGAGTCATGAATGCACTGTGTTATCATCAGAGAACATCCCAGCCCAGATCTTATCATGGAGGGAGGCTGTTGATGAAACAGCTGAAGATGTTTGGTCTAGGCCACTAGCCTGAAGAACTACTGCAGGGATAGCCTAAAGCTGAGCTGACTGACCTCCAGTAACCACAACCATCTTCTTATGTGCCAGATATGACTCCAACCGGTGAAGAGTTTGCCCCCAATACACATTGATTCTAGTTTTGCTAGGATTTCTTGATGCCATAACTAGTTGAATGCAGCCTTGATTTCAAGGGCTGTCACTCTTATCTCACTTCTGAAATTCAGCTGTTTTGTCCATGCTTGAACCAAGGCTGTAACAAGGTCTGGAGTTGAACCCAAACTGAGCATCAGTGGTTCAGTTATTGCTGATCACCCCTTCCATAACATTACTGATGATCAAAGATAGACTGATGATGCAGTAGTTGGCCAGATTGGATTTGTCCTGCTTTGTGTCTAGGACATACTTAGGCAATTTTCCAACTTGTCAGGTAGGTGCCAGTGTAGTAGCTGTACTGGAACATTTTGGCTTGGGGCACAACATGCTCTGGAGCAGGGGTCTTCAGTCTATTGTCAGAATATTTTAGGGCCTATAGCCTTTGCAGTATCCAGTACATTCAGCCATTTCTTACTATCAAGTGGAATAAAGTAAATTGGTTGAAGACTGCATCTGTGAATTTGAGAACACCCGGAGAAGCTAAGATGGATTATCCACTCAGCATTTCTGGCAGAAGGTTGTTGCATGCTTCTGCCTTATCTTTTTGATTGATAATAAGACCATAAAAAATAGGAAAAATAAGAAAAATAAGAACAGGAGAGGGTCATTCAGTTCTTGAGCCTGCCCTGTCATTCAATAGGATCATGGCTGATCCGACATTGTGCACCCCCACTTTCCTGCATTTTCCCAGTAATCGTTGATTTTCCTAATAGTCAAGAATCCATCTATCTCAGCCTTAAATGTGTATTTTTGTTGGGGATGGGGTTAGCTGTGGAGCCTCCTCATCTGGTGAGTTGCTGAATTGTACATTTTCACTGCCATTCACAACTGGATGTGGTAGAACTGTGAAGCTTAGATCTGATCTATTAGTTGTGGAATCATTTAGCTCTATCACTTGCTGCTTATGCTGTTTTGCATGCAAGTAGTCTTGTTTTGATGGTGGGTGGGACTGTGGTGGGGATGAGAGTTCATGGGGAGTATTAGAAGCGAAGTGATGGGTGGAGACCTGTTGGTGATGTATGTTGGCTGCTCGTGGTGGTGGGTCCATAGCGCTGGTGGTGTGGCTTGGGAGAAAGCTGAGGGTATGTTTGGTTTGGTATGTGGGAGGTTTGCAGGTGAAGACGGTGTTGGAGGATTGAGTGGCTGTTTTATAGTATTCAGTAGAAGATTTCCATGTTATGGTGCCTAGGCTGATGTTTTATTTCATTTTCATTCGATGTTTTGTTTCTTTTTTTTTAGAGATATTTTAGTCATTTATTACAACTGGGAAGCTTGCTATGGCCATTTCACCGGGCAGTGAAGCACCAATCATACTGCTGTGGGGCTGGAGTCACATGTAGACTAGACCAGGTAAGCTTAGCAGATTTCCTTTTTTAAGCGATATTAGTGAACCGGAGGGGGTTTTACAACTTTGAACGGTGATTTCATGGTCATCTGTAGACTTCTAATTCCAGATTTCATGGAATTCCAATTCCACTATCTGCCAAGGGATTTAATCCTGGCTTATCAGAACATTTCTGGGCCAGTAAAGCAACTTAACTGTTCCAAGTCAGATGTAGGTGGGCTTGTCAGGGTGTGCGCTTTCCTGGATACTGGCCTATGAATTTCTTATTCAATTTAGTCTAGTGGGACTGTTTTGTGTCTCATATCCACAGAACATCAGAAACTACAATGGCTTGCTGCTCTGGACCCTGACGAAAATGTTAACTATTTGACTGAGATTTGGCTTTATTTTGGAGTTTTGCAGCGGGTGGACCCAGAATCCCTCTGTTCAGGAAAAATTCTGAGCGAGGCAATGCAATTGCCTTCACTAAAGTGATGTCCCCAAACTCAGTTGACTCGGCAGGGGTGTCCACTTCCATCAGCATACCTTATAACTCATCTGCTCTACTTGCTGCATTTTCTAACAACAAAGCCAGTTGTAGTGCCCACTTGAAGTCCAGATGATCTTCAGCTAGTAGGCATTTTTGCATGGTCACATCATTATTCCCATATACCAATTGGTCTGTTAGCATCTCATTATGGGTTATACCAAATTCACTTGCCTCCACTAGTCATCTTAACGAGATCAAAAATCCTGACACAGATTCCTCTTATTCTCAAACTGCTGAGTAAAACTGATGGTGTTTCAGAAGTAGAGAAGGCTTGGGATCATAATATTCCTTGACTAAATCTGTCAATTCTTGAAAGGCTTTAGTATCTGGTGCCTCAGGAAACATCAGGCTCCTAATACCCAAAAAAGCTGCAGGTCCACAAGCTATCTAGACAATTACTCATTGCTTTTCATCATCCTCGATGTCATTTGCTTTGAAAAAAATAATGCATTCTTTCTGCATATTGGGCCTAGCCTTTGATGGCAAGAATGAACAGGTCAAGCTTCCCAAATAACGGCGTAATGCTGGAAATGTTTACCCCAACTCAAAGTCAACTATTGATGACTTTCTTGAGGAGTTTTTTTTCACTGTTCTCCACTGCAATGACTCCGCAGAGGCTGCCATCTCATTACCAACTCACCCTTTATTTAAATGAATATAGTATTTGATACTGGTCCAACATCCTCAGAGCCATTTCTCAGTGAGCAGATCCTCTGACACGCCTGTCTATATCTGTCAGCCAGGGCTCCCTGATTGGACCAGGTTAACAGCCCCAATCAGAGAGCTCAACACAGTGTGGAGCTGGAGGAACACGGTGGGTCAGGCAGCATCAAAGGAGCAGGAACATTGACATTTTGGATCTTTGGTTGGCACAAAGCAAAGCTACACAAAGCCAACACACCTGGATGTCCCATTCTACCAGGCAATGGGACCCTGTGTGAGAACGTCTTTGGCTATGTCAAGGGCATCTTGAAACCCATTGTACAGGGAATCCCCAGCTTCTGCCACAACACTGAAGATTTCTTACAGAAACTCAGCACCCATGGACCAGTTGAACCAGGAACATTCCTTGTCACAATGGACATCTTGGCACTCTACACAAACATTCTCCACAACAACAGCATTGCCAACACAGCCTCAAAACCACCAACTGCCAATTTCCAAATGCCATTCTACAACACATCCACTTTATCCTCGACCACAATGTCTTCACCTTCAACAATCAGTTCTTCATCCAAACAAACAGAACAGCCATGTGAATCAGTCTTGCTCCCCAGTATGCCAACGTTTTCATGCACAGGTTCAAACAAGACTTCTTTACTGCACAGAACCTACAACCGATGCTATACACCAGATACGTTGATGACATTTTCTTCCTTTGGACTCATGGTGAGGAATCACTGAAACAACTACATAGCGATATCAATTAGTTTCATCCCACAATTAGACTTACCATGGACTACCCTTTAAAATCAGCCTCATTCTTGGACACACGCATCTCCATCAGGGATAGACAACTCAATACCTCACTCCACCGCAAACCTATGAATAACTTCACGATGCTGCACTTCTCTCGCTTCCACCCTAAACATCTTAAAACAACCATCCCCTATGGACAAGCCCTCTGCATACACAGGATCTATTTGGACGAGGAAGAACAGACAGACACCTGAAGGAGTTGAGGGACCCTCTCATAGGAACAGGATACGATGCTCAATCCATCAATCACCAATTCCAATGTGCCACCACAAAAAACAGTAATGACCTCCTCAGAAGACAGACACTGGATATGTCTGATAGAGTACCCTTCATCGTCCAGTACTTACCAGGAGCGGAGAAACTATGCCATGTTCTTCACAGCCTTCAACATGTCATCAATGATGATGAACACTTCGCCAAGATCTTCCCCACACCTCCACTTCTTGCCTTCAAACAACCGCCAAATCTTAACCAGACCATTGTTCACATCAAACTACACAGCCTTCAGGACAACATCGACCACAACGCTAAGGCACCCTGTCATGGCAACCTCTGCAAGACGTGTCAGATCTTTGACATGGACACTACCATCACACGTGGGAATACCACCCACCATGTGCACAGCAAATTCTCATGTGACTCGGCCAACATTGTCTATCTGATACGCTGTAGGCAAGGATGCCCTGAGGCATGGTATATTAGCAAAACCACGCAGACAATATGATAAGGGCTGAATGGACACCATGTAACAATCGCCAGATAGGATTGTTCCCTCTGAGTTGGGGAACACATCAGCAGACAAGGACATTCAGTCTTGGATGTTCAGGTAGACATCTTCAAAGGTGGACTTTGGGATGCATAACAATGCAGAGTCACTGAACAGAGGGCGATAACCAGGTTTAGAAGCCATGAGGATGGCCTCAACCAGCATCTTGGGCTCATTTCGCACTACAGGTGAAGCCACCAGACTACACACACAGACACAGAATTTGACTTCAATAAATATCTGGAATTAAGAATCTAATGATGACCATGAATCCCATTGTTGATTGTCAGAAAAGTCCATCTGGTTCACTAATGTCCTTTAGGGAAGGAAACTGCCATCCTTATCTAGTCCAGCCTACATGTGACTCCAGGCCCACAGCAATGTTGTTGACTCTTAACTGTCATCTAAGCAATTCAGGATGGGCAGTAAATGCTGCCTAGCCAATGAAGCCCTCACCCTGTGAAAAACTAAAGAAAAAAAACACTCTTACACACATACACTGTCCCTCAAGCACACACAGAAATGCTGTCTCCCACACCTGCACACACAGTCTTTCTGTCTCTCTATTCACTCCTATGCGTACACACACTGACTTTCCCCACCCCCCCCCCCACACACACACACACACACGTGAATCTATGGGGTGAACTTGTATTTGCAGAAACAGTCTATTGTGTTCAAAAAGCACAGAATTTATAGACAGTCAATGTGGCATTTGACAAATTCCCACTTTAGAAATAAAACCAACCTGACCCCAAACCAAAACACAAATAGATTCTAAATAAGGCCTCACACTTAACATGCATTATCTGACTTAAAATATCACCTCTTCTTTATACTTTAGTTCTCTCAGGACAGTTACTCAAAAGGAATTTGGGGATGTACGTATACATATTAATCAATTAAAACCTTCCAACTGATTAAAGATTTAACAGCATCTTAGGTTTATTTAATACATCCTCATTTGTGGTGTGACACTTTGATCTTTTACTTATAAATTCTGTGTGTGATACTACCTCTCTCACAAACACATGAGGAAGTAGTGAGGCTCCAAAAGCTTGTGTTTTTACATAAACCTGTTGGACTATAACCTGGTGTCATGTGTTTTCTGACCCTGTCCACTCCAGTCCAACACTGGCACCTCCACACTCAAAACCTGGGCATTGTCTCTGCATAAATTAGAATATTCATGAAGTTTTTCCACTCTCTTCAACTCTTTCAGCAGCTTGTTGTGCATAGGTTGACTGAAAAGTTTACATACAGTTCAGTAGTTATACTCACTCAGATGCTAGGTGCAGGGCAATAGTTAGACCCGTTGAAGAGGCTGAGTGCAAGGCCATAGTTAAAACAATAGAAGAGCTAAGACATAAAGTGAAAAGCTGAAGAGCCAAGATATATAGTTTTCCAGACCCTTTCACAAATCCAGAGAATCCCAAGGTATTTTACAATCAATTAACATCCTGAAGTTCATTTTATAAAATTTATTCATGGGATAAGGGTGTTGCAGACTAAGCAGCATTTATTGACCAAGCATAATTGCCAAGAGGCCAGAGTCAACCATATTGTTGTGCGTCTGGAGTAACATGTAAGCTAGACCAGGTAAGGGTGCAGTTTCCTTCCCTAAAGGGCATGTAACCAGATGGGTTTTCCTGACAATCGACAACAGATTCATGGTCATCATTAGATTCTTAATTCCAGATATTTATTGAATTCAAATTCTTGGGGGCAGCTTGGTCTACTCCTCCTCCACTCCCAATACCTCCCCACACCCCCATGGCACCTTCCCACACAATCGCAGAAGGACACAGCTCAAGTAAAGCCTTTGACAAGGTTCTGCATGCGAGACTAATTAGTAAAGTTACATCAGAGAACTTGCTAATTGGATACACAATTAGCTTGGTGGTAGGAGACCAAGAGTGGTAGTGGAGGGTTGTTTTTTGGACTGGAGGCTTGTGACCAGTGGTGTTCTGCAAGGATCCCTATTGGGTCCACTGCTTGTCATTTATATAAAAGATTTGGATGAGAATTTAGGAGGCCTGGTTAGTAAGTTTGCAGAAAACACCAAAATTGGTGCGAGAGAAGCAGAAAACACCAAAATTGGTACTATAATGGATAGTGAAGAAGATTATCTAAGATTACAAAGGGATCTTGATCAGCTGGGAAATTGACTGAGGAGTGGCATATGGAGTTAAATTTGGGTAACTTCAAGGCAATGCACTTTGGTATATCAAACAAGGACATGACTTATACAATTAATGGTAGGGTCCTGGAAAGTGTTGTCAAACAGAAAGATCTTGGGCTTCAGGTACATAGTTCTTTGAAAGTTTCATCAGAGGTAGACAGGGTGGTTAAGAAGATATTTACATTGCTTGTCTTCATTGCTCAGATCATTGAGTATAGGAGTTAGGACATCATGTTGAGATTGTAAAGACGTTGGTGAGCTGGAGTACTTTTGGAGTACTTTGTACATTTCTGGTCATCCTGCTGTAGGAAAGATATTATTAAATTGGACAGGATTCAGAAAAGATTTATAAGAATGTTGTTAGGCTGAAGGTTTTGAATTATAAGGAGAGGCTGGTTAGGCGGGGACTCTTCATTAGAGCATAGGAAGTTGAGGGTGACCTTATAGAGGTTTATAAAATCATGAAGACCGTAAATAAGGTGACTAGTATAGGTCTAAAGGTGTAAAGAAGTTCAAAACTAGAGGGCATATTTTTTAGGTGACAGGAGAAAGATTTAAAAGGGACCTGAGGGGCAATGTTTCCACACGGAGAGCGGTTTGTGTGTGGAATGAACTGCCGGAGAAAGTGGTAGATGCCGGTACAGTTACAACATTTAAAAGACATTTGGACTGATACATCATTAAGAGAGATTTAGAGGGATATGTGCCAAATGTAGACAGGTGGTACTTATTTAGTTTATATACTTGAATGGCATGGACGAGTTGGACCTAATGGTCTGTTCCCGTGCTGTATGACTCTGTGACTCTATTTGAATAAAAACTGGTTGTGTCGAACCTAACTTTGACAGGTTGACTAAATCAGTTAATTGATACATAGAAATATAGAAGATAGGAGCATGAGGAGGCCATTTGGCCGTTTGAGCTTTCTCCATCATTCTTCATGATCATCACTGATCATCCAACTCAATAGTTTTATCTTGCTTTCCACCCATAACCTTTGATCCCATTCATCCCAAGTGCTACATGTAGTCACCTCTTGAATACATTCAATGTTTTGGTGTCAACTACTTACTGTAGAAATGAATTCCACAGGCTCGCCACTCTTTGGGTGAAAAAATGTCTCCTCAACTACGTCCTTAATCATCTGCTCTGAATCCTCAGACTGTGGCCCCTGGTTCTGGATGCACCCACCTCTCCTCATACATCGGGCCCACCAGCCCCAGAATCAGCCCAGTAAACCTTTGCTGCACTCCTTCGAGAGCAAGAGCATCCTTCCTCCAAAAAGGATACCAAAATTGCACACAATATTCTAGGTGTGGTCTCACCAAGGCCCTGTACAATTGTAACAGCACATCCCTGCTCCTGTACTTGAAACTTCTTGCAATGAAGGCCAACGTACCATTTGCCTTCTTTACTGCCTGCTGCACCTGCATGCTCACCTTCAGCGACTGGTGCACAAGGACACCTAGGACCCGCTTCACACTCCCCACTCTCAATTAATAGCCATTCAGGTAGTAATCTGCTTTATTATTTTTGCTTCCTAAGTGAATAGCCTCACATTTATCCAAATTAGACTGCCTTTGCCATTGATGGTATGTTCATAAGGAATGGATAAATGGCATTTTCCATTGGTTTATCCAGTACAACAGCGTAGTACAAAGCAGCTCTGAATTCCTAATTATTCACATAATAATTTCCTAGTTCAATTATTACAATCACAAAGGTTTGGTACTCGTCTATCAGATGGCAGGTTACCGTAGGGTTTCAGAATTGAAGTGTGTAGCTGAAACACATCCTGTCAGATTTCTTAAATATTGGCATACTGGAGGTGTGGACCAAATGCTAGAGCCTTCAAAGAAATTAGAATTATATGTAAAGTTTCCAAAACAAAGAATGTCAAAATAACTGTGAACGTCAAGTGATACTAACTGTGTTAAATGCTGGCATTTTCATCTCTGATCAGGATTGATATCTAGCTTATTTCGAAGACATAAAAATCTTCTCCATTTATGGCTACAAGGATCCAATAGGAAATTCATTTGACTGCTTCATCCAAATTTCAAACAGTCATAGAATAAAACTAAATTAAATGCAGTGTTCAAAAGACTCAGAAACACCAATGGAATGGAAAGTGTAGAAGATAGAATGATTACATTGGTGCAGTAGACTTCCTGCTGGGATGTATTGTTGGGACATAGCAAAGAGAAATTTTCTCTGGATTAAACCATTCTACCAGACATCAGACTGCTTAAAACTCTCAGTAACTTCAAAAAAATGTAAAGGCTTTTCATTTCCCCAGAACAAACAAGTAATTAAATATAAAGCTCACAAAAATAACTGTTGTAATCTATCAGTGTTAACATTAATCTTCCTGTCCTTTTATTGAATGAGGCTGTACAAAGCAGTTATCGGATTGCAAATCTTAGAATTTTAGTGAAACGGGTCAAATGGAAGCAAGCACCTATGATTTATACTTGATAGTAATATTTTTATTTAACAGCAATGCCTTCAACATGCCAAGATTTTATTCACATTCATCTGTTTCTCCTCTAATTTATTGCTCTCTTACTTCCACCATCCATCATCAATGTCACAGTTTTCCAGAAGAAACAGTATTTTGCAAAAATAAAACATATTTTCTGAAATAGAGACGTGGATTTTCCGCACTGGTTAACAGTAGGTTAAAGAATACATTGCTTTATATTGTCAGAAGCGTGACACCATATAATCCAAAAAGTAATGCTGTGTTTTAATATTAATTTTAGGTCAATGATCTTTTCTCAGAAAGTCATTTTTTTTTCAGCTTCTCTCTTTTTAGATGTTTCCTGACCTGCTGAGTATTTCCAGCATTGTCTTTATTTTTTGTTACGGTTTTTGATTATCTGCTGTATTTTACTTTGTGTTTAATTTTGCATGTTCATTTAAGATTTAAAAGTTGAATTACTAACCTTTAAGATTCTGAGTTCATTTGGAGATTAACTGCTGCTATTGAGAAGCATTTGCAGATTAGAATAATTATTGTAAATTCCTCCTCCAAATCATTCTTAACTAGTATAAACAAGAGGAAATTCAATAGAGTACATATGTCTAACATTCATGTTAACTCAATGTTATTACAATTATGCAACTCTTCTTGCTTAGTTGAGTTTCTGTAATAACACAGCAGAAAATAAAATAGTTTTATTAAGTACTTCCAAGCCATGGAGGAGATTTTAGGCCAATCAACATCCAACAACCTGCTCTGAAAACTCTGTAAATGCACCAACAGCCGTGATGGGTTTCATTGTAGAAATTGAGATAATCCATAATATTCTGAAACAGTCCAACAATTATGAATGAAATAATCCACAACATCCTTTGAGTAAGTCAATTCTACCTTTTCCCGAAGTTAACAGATTCTTTATAAATGTTACAAGACCCGAATCTGAATCCACATGTTTACCAAAAGTCGATCAGTTCTTCCTTTGGCTATACTCTATCTGCGTAGCAGTGTTTGTTGAAATTTTTTGAAATTCATCCATTAAACTTTGAAACTATTGACTCTAAACAAACAAACAACAGACTGGGGTGAGAAACAGAGTCAGAGAATTATTATGGTGCCAAAACAGATCTTTTGGCCCATTGTCTCTGAATATGGCCAGAAATCACACAACAGCAGGTTACAGTCCATAGGTTTATTTGAAAACACAAACTTTTGGAGCCTTGGTCCTTCATCAGATGAATAATATGATATGGTACGATTTTCTCGCACCTTCCCCATAACCCTACATACAATTTCTATTTCAATAATCATCTCCATCTTATATCCTGTTGAATTTTCCAACTGAACTGGCCACCATCACACGACAGGTGTCACAGACCCAAATGCAATGTGTGAAAAAGATTTTACTATATGGTGCATTTCTTTCTTTAGTAAATCATTTTAGATGTGTACTGTCTCATTCCTGATCCCTTCATGAGCAAGAACAGTTTCTCCCTGCCCACTCTGTCCAGAATTTTTAAAATTACAATCAAATCTCCTTTTAGCTTTCTCCTCTCATGAAAAAATTATGGTAAGAAGTGGATTCTAGTCTTTTTGAAAAAAAAAACACTGATTTTAACAGGTTCATTTTTCTTTTGTTTGGTAATGCATTTCATGCAGCCAAAGTAGAGAATTAAGCCATCAAAAGATCAGTTAGCATGATCGGTAACCAGTAGCACATTTTGTCAAACATCAGAGCCATTGACCACTATAGTCAACAATTATTACGTAGCCTGCAGGTAATGGTTACTCAATGGATTAAAATGTGTACGTTGGTATTAAATACCAAATAATTGGGAGATATTCCAAATTAATCAGCATTTTACATTTCTCCAATGACACAAGTGAGTGGAAGAAATGTAGATGTGTTTGGCCAAGACAAGGACTTTGATACATGGCCAAGGACATGAAGAAAATCATAGAATCCCTATAGCATGAAAGCAGACCATTCAGCCCATCCAGTCCACTCTGACTCTCCAAAGAGCATCTTACCCACACCCACCCTATCCCTGCACTTCCCACGGCTAATCCACCTAACATGCTCATCCCTAAATGCTCTGGGCAATTTAGCATGGCCACACCACCTAACCTACACGTCTTTGGATTGTCATGGCGGGATTTGAATCCGTATCCCGAGAACATTAGCCTGGAATCTGGATTATTGGTCCAGTGACATTACCCCTACAATACTAACCACTGCTTCCCCATTTATGCCCACTTAAGGTTCAAGTGAATTTAAATGAAATTGAAAGGATATTTGGGTGCAACTTACGGTTGTCAAAATGGGTGCAACTTTAGGTACATTGTAAGTTCAAATTCTGAATTGCTCCCATGGAGAAAACTCCAGGGCATTAAATGAGGAATAGTTTGATTTTTGTGTTATCATGCTGAACCTTAAGCTGCCTCATGGCCACATACCAACTGAAGCCAAGAAGTTAGATGATAAACTCATTCCAGCTTAACCAATATTGATATCACTGAATCATAGAAATTACATTGCCAATTTTAAAAAAAGCCATTCAACCCATCATGTCACCACAAGGTTCTAAATGAGCAATTCACTGAATTCTGCTCTTCCAGCCTCTCCCCATAAACCTGTGCATCCCTCCTTATTAGATTGTTATCTAATTCCATTTTCAATGTTGCAGTTGAATCTGTTTCCATCATACTCGAGCATTGCATTCCAGACCTTAACCGTGCACTATGTATAAAAGGTTTTCCTGGTGTCGCTTTTCCTTCTTTTATCAAGTACTCTAAATCTGTGCCCTATTGTCCTTCATCCTTTCATGACTGGGGAATAGTTCCTCCCTTTCTAATCTGTCTACACCCTTAATGATGTTGAATACCCTTGTCAAATGTCCTCCGGGACTTCAGTTCTCCAAGGAAAGCAGTCCCAATTTCTTTAATCTCTCTTCATAACTGAAGTTCCTTATCCCTGGAAGAATTTTTTGTGATTTTTTTTCTATACTGCCTCCAATGGCTTCACATCCTTCCTAAAATGCAGCACTGGGAACTGGAGCAAAACTCTAGTTGAAGCTGCATCAGTATTTTATACAAACATGACCTCTCTGCTCTTGTTCTGTGCGCCCCCATTAGTATATCCAGGATCATGTACATTTTATTAACTATGTTCTCAATCAATCCTGCCTGCCTCAATGACTTTGTGCATATAAACACTCAGGTCCCTCTGCTTTAGAGTTTTTAGCCCCTTTAGAATTTTGACCTTTATTTGTATTATGTTTCCATATTCTTCCTACCAAAATGAATCACCTCATACTTATACATATTGAATTTTATCTGCCACTATTCTGCCCTTCCCATCAATTTACTTATGTCCTTTTTGGAAAATTCTGCACTATCCTCCTCACGGTTTACAATGCTTCCAAGTTTATAATCATTTGCAAGCTTTAAAATTGTGCCCATTCTACCAAGGCCTTGATCATTGATCTACATTGGGAAATACAAAGGTCATAATAGTGACCCCTAGAGAAGTCTACTATATATCTTTAGCCTGAAAAACATTCATTAACCACTACTCTGTTTCCAATCACTTGGCCAATTTTATCCATGTTACTATCTTTACTTATATTCCGCAAGCTATAATCAGCTTACAAGTCTGTTTTGGAAACTGTGCCACATGTTTTTTGGAGGTCCATGTACACCACTTTGGCTGCAATGTCCTGAAACGTGAACTCTGATTTTGCTCCACAAATGCTGCCAGACCTGCTGAGCTTCTCTAGCAATTGCTATTTTTGTCTCCAATTGTTAATTTTGTCCTGAGTGAGTGTTTCTTGAAGTTTTTCCAACTCATTGAGATTAAACTGACAGACCTATAATTGCATGCTTATTTTCACACCCTTTTCTGAACAAGAGTGTTAGATTTGCAATTCTCCAGTTCTCTGGTACCATCCCTAAGTTTGAAGAAGACTGAAAAATTATGGTCAGTGCCCCCACAATTTCCACTCTCACTTCTCTCTGTACCCTGGGATGCATCTCATTCAGTTCTGGTGCCTTATCCACGTTAAGTACAGACAGCCTACATATTACTTCTTGCTTTTCAATTTTAAACTTGATAGTGTCCAAATTACCTCTATAGCCTGTGTAACGTCTCCTTCCTTGGTAAAGACTGATGCAAAGAATTAATTTACTACCTCAGCTATACTCTCTGATTCCACTTGTAAATTTCCTTTTTTGATCCCCAATCTTTTTTTTTGACCATCCTTCTACTATTTAACTTTCTTACTAGCAGTTCACAATAAAATAAATGTTAGTACAGCAGGAGTCCTTTCAGCTCAAAGGGGATATGCCAAAATGGGCTCTACATCAAACGTCTCTACTCTAATCCCATTTCTCTTCTCTTTACCTTTTAATATTTTTTCCAATATAGCTTATTTTACAACATGTTGTGGAAAATTGCCCCTTTTTCCAGATTACAATATTTTAAAAGTACACCGTTAGTTACAAAATGTTTGGGGCATCCTAAGATTATGAAAGATTTGTTATGAATATATTTAAATACTGTAAATGCTGTAATTTGGCTTCAGTGGTTCCTATGGTATTATATTTTACATTTTAATAAATGCAAGAAAAAACTACTAATTTTTCCTTTTATGATTTACTGTTGTGATTTAGTCTGATATACTAATGCATTGCTTAACAGAAATAACCATGAATGTCACAAGTCTTTTCATAACATTGAAAGTTCCTTTAGCTTCTTCTTTAGTCATCTCCGCTCAGTGCATATATACCCAGTGTATTGAATCTCTCATTCCTCTAATTACAGATCACTTCAACATCTTTTATTTTGTGGTATGCCAAAATCTTTACAAATTGCTGACCTTGTAGTTTAACTAAAATTTTCTGCATTTGCAATATTAATCCTTGCTGCCTCTGTATCAAACTCATAATCTCATTTAAAAACCAAAAGAATTGTGGATGCTGTAAATCAGGAACAAAAACAGAAGCTGCTGGAAAATATCAGCAGTCTTCAGTATCTGTAAAGAAAAATTAGAGTGAATGTTTGGGTCTGTTGACCCTTCCTCAGAACTGATGGTAGCTAGGAAAGTGTTGGTTTATATGCAGAAGATAGGGTGGGGGGAGGGGTGAAAGTGAATGATAGGTGGGGATAGAGCCCAGTGAGAGAGAAGAATGGTTGGACAGACAAAAGAGTTGATAATGATCTAGTTGGGAGGGTGAATAGCTGTTAATAGGGACTGTTGGTGACGAACAATAGGTAATGTGATAACATAGTCCTGAAGAAGGGTAATTCCTAAAACGGTGATTGCTCCTTTCTTCCAGATGTTGCCTGGCCTGCTGTGTTCTTCCAGCCTCCTGTTTGTCTGCCTATGTGATAAAAAGGCCTGGTGTGTGGTGTAGGGGACTAGGACATGGGAGAGTCCCATTTGCAAATTTTATTATCTTTTTCCACCTTCATCCTTTTCTCAATGATCTACGGACCTGCGTCTGATTTGACCTTATTCTCCATTTTATTCAAAATGTTATCATTGTATTATTTCTGTTTTTCCCCAGAATCTAGTTCATATTTTCATGTAGAATACATAGCAGTGACCAGAAAATTACTATGTCTTAGCAAGTTGAGAAGATTTGTAGCTCAGGTTAAGGTTCTGGGTGTGAGTTTGCTCGCTGAGCTGGAAGGTTAGTTTTCAGACATTTCATCACCTTTTTTTATTGGTAAAAATGTACTTTATTCATAAGATGTACAAAAAATAAAACATATTTATACACCTACCCCGTCATACAAGCCGCTCCGGGTTACCCAGGCGGTACGTACACCAACTAAAGGAAAAGAAAACCAAGAAGATAAAAAAACAAAGCAAAGAAAATACCCCGGCAGTCGTCTCCCCGCACAGTCCTCTTTGGCCCCTGACCAGTTGGGGAAGGCGCCAGCTGGGCCCAGTTACCAGATAGGGCCCTTTTTTCTATTCTGGACGAGGGGTTTCATAAGGTGGTCTTTCCCCACTGCGCCTTGGCAGCGGCTGCCCCAAGCTTTAGCACGTCCCTCAGCACCAAGTCCTGGACCTTGGAGTGCGCCAGTCTGCAACACTCGTTCGGGGTCAGTTCTTTCAGCTGGCAGACCAGCAAGTTGTGGGCAGACCAAAGAGCGTCTTTCACCGCATCGATGGTCCTCCAGGCGCAGTTGTGCATCTCGGTGTGCGTCCCAGGAAACAGCCCGTAGAGCACGGAGTCCCGCGTCACGGAGCTGCTCAGGACAAGCCTCGACAAATACCACTGCATCCCTCTCCAGACCTCCTGCGCATAGGCACACTCCAGAAGGAGGTGATCGACAGTCTCCTCCCCGCCGCAGCCGCCTCGAGGGCAGCGTGCAGTGGTGCAGAGATTCTGGGCATGCATAAAGGATCTCACTGGCAGAGCGCCTCTCACCGCCAGCCAAGCAATGTCCTTGTGTTTGTTTGAAAGTTCATGCAATGAGGCTTTCTGCCAGACGACTTTGGCAGTCTGCGTGGGGAACCACATGACGGGATCCACCCTCTCTTTTTCCTGAAGGGTCTCGAGGATACTACGTGCTGACCACTGCCTGACGGCCTTGTGGTCAAAGGTGTTGCCCTTCAAAAATTTCTCCATGAAGGACAGGTGGTACGGGACGGTCCAACTACTCGGAGCGTTCCGCGGCAACGAGGCCAGGCCCATCCTTTGCAACACCGGGGACAGGTAGAACCTCAGTAAGTAGTGACACTTGGTGTTTGCGTACTGAGGATCTATGCACAGCTTGATGCAGCCGCACACAAAAGTAGCCATCAGAGCGAGGGTGGCGTTCGGTACGCCCTTTCCCCCATTTTCCAGGTCTTTGTACATGGTGTCCCTGAGGACCTGGTCCATCCTCGACCCCCAGATAAAGTGGAAGATGGCCCGGGTAACCGCAGCGGTGCAGGTCCAGGGAATAGGCCTGCGCCACATACAACAGTACCGAAAGCCCCTCGCACCTGACAACCAGGTTCTTACCCGCGATGGAGAGGGACCGGACCGTCCAACTGCCCAGCTTCTCCTTCAGTTTGGTGATACGCACCTCCCAAGTCTTAGTGCATGCCCCAGCTCCACCGAACCAAACACCCAGCACCTTCAGGTGGTCTGTCCTGACGGTGAAGGGGATGAAGGAGCAGTCATCCCAGTTCCCGAAGAACATGACCTCGCTCTTACCCCTATTGACTTTGGCACCCGAGGCCAGTTCAAACTGGCCGCAGATGTCCAACAGCCTACTCACCGACCGACGATTGGTGCAGAAGATGGCGACATCGTCCATGTACAGGGAGGTCTTGACCTGAAGGCCTCCGCTGCCTGGGATACTCGCGCCCTTCAGGCTCACGTCCTTCCTGATGGATGCGGCGAAGGGTTCCACACAGCACACGAACAAGGTAGGAGAGAGCGGGCAGCCCTGCCTGACTCCAGATCTGACGGGAAAACTGTCCGATTCCCACGTGTTGATCGAGACTGCGCTAATGATGTTGGTGTGGAGCAGCTGGATCCAATTGCGGATGCCCACTGCGAACCCCAATTTGGAGAGGATGTCCCTCATGTAAGCATGAGAGACCCTGTCAAAGGCCTTCTCCTGGTCCAGGCTGATGTGGCAGGCGTCTACCCGCCTGTCCTGCACGTAGGCGATTGTATCCCTGATGAGCCCGAGGCTCTCAGTGATTTTCCTGCCCGGCACAGCACAGGTTTGGTCAGGGTGAATCACCGACTCCAGGACAGAACTGACCCGGTTGGCTATGACCTTGGCCAGGATTTTGTAGTCCACGTTCAATAGTGAAATGGGACGCCAATTCTTAATTTCTTCCCTCTCCCCCTTCCTCTTGTAAATGAGGGTGATGATGCCCTTCCTCATGGACTTGCACATTTCCCCTGCCCGAAGCGCACTATCGTACACCTCCAGCAGGTCCTGGCCGACCAGGTCCCGCAGAGCGGAATACAGCTCAACCGGTAAGCCGTCGCTCCCAGGTGTCTTATTCCTCTCCAAGGACTTGAGGCCTCTGGTCAGCTCATCCAGGGATATCGGCCGGTCCAGCCACTCCCTCGTGCCGTCATCTAAGACCTCCGTGATAGACGACAGGAACGACTCGGAGGCTGTGCTGTCCGTGGGCTTCGCGTCGTACAGTCCGGCATAGAATGATCTGCTGATCCTCAAAATGTTGGGCCGAGGTAACGTCACCGAGCCGTCGTCCTCCTTCAGCCGGCTAAGCACAGAGCTCACTTTGTGCACCTTCTGAAAGAAGAAACGTGAGCACGTCTCATCCTGCTCCACGGAGCGGACCCTGGACCGGAAGATTATCCTGGAGGCCTCCGTGGCGAAGAGCGAGGCTTGCTGGCCCCTCACCTCGCGGAGGTCCTCCGTGACATCAAACCCCATCAACTGCAGAAGGAGCATGTTCTGCACTCTTTTCTGGAGTCGCAACAGCTTTTCCCACCTCTCTCTCGCCTTCCGAACACCCTTGAGGACAAAGAACCTCTTGATGTTCTCCTTCACCGTCCCCCACCAGTCGCACGGAGACTCAAAGAGGGCTTTCATGATTCTCCAACCAGCGTACTCCCTCTTAAGCTCCTCGATATTCTCTGGGGTCAACAGTCATGTTGAGCTTCCATGTCCCCTTGCCAGTCTGCTGGTCGTCCTGTAAGTGAGAGTCGGCCAGCAGGAGGCAGTGGTCAGAGAAGAACACAGGCTCGACACTGGTGGACCTGACCGAGAACGCCTGTGACACAAACAGGAAGTCTATCCTTGAGTGGATAGACCCGTCTGGCTGCGACCAGGTGTATCTCCGCTGCGCTCCATCTGCAGGGGTGCTGAAGACGTCGAGCAGCTTGGCGTCCTTCACCGTGCCCATCAGGAATCTGGATGTGATGATCAGTTGAATCCCCCTATCCGCTGGTCAGGACGAAGGTCAGGACATACAGACAACAAGCAAAACGAACGTCATCTACAAAATACCTTGCAAGAACTGTGACAAACACTACATTGGACAAACAGGCAGAAAGCTAGCCACCAGGATACATGAACATCAACTAGCCACAAAAAGACATGACCCACTATCACTAGTATCCTTACATACAGATGAGGAAGGACACCACTTTGATTGGGACAACACATCCATCCTAGGACAAGCCAAACAGAGACACGCACAAGAATTCCTAGAAGCATGGCATTTCAACCAGAACTCCATCAACAAACACATTGATTTGGAGCCCATCTACCACCCTCTGAGAAAAAGAACAGGAAATGACATCACCAACACAGGAAATGACATCAACAGCCGAAGGAAACCTAAACAGATAAATAGAAAGCGGGAGGCTCACTGTTGATGTTACCTAGAATGGTGACTGATTGTCTGGGAATGAACCTTCCAGCTCAGTGAACCAGCTTACATCCGGAACAAAATAAAGACCCACTCTTTTGTGGACTGAGAAGAGGAGAGCGCGACTGTGCTGGAGGTGGAAGGAAGACGTCGGGTTGGCCATACACCCTTGCAACTGGTGGATCTTAATGCTGGCTTCGGCCTAACGCTGGCTCAGGGGAGCAGCCCACCTGCAATGATGGCTGCGGCGAGTGCTCGTTCCCCGAGTCAGGGGGTCCGGAACACCATCTTCCTGGAGGTTTTCAAGGATAAAGGAGGTGAGAGCCCCCTCTTTGTACTGACCGCTGTCCCGCTGTTTGTGATGCCAGTGCAGAGGAGCCATATGGTGACTGTACACATGTACAACCTGCATGTGCCAGCAGTTGATGTCCTGACCTTCCTCGGAAGGTACGTGAAGGTGGAAGGGGACCTAACCAACATCATGGACCCCTTTGGGATCCGGACCAGTAACAGGCAGGTCAGGGTGACGCTGAGGATGGGCGTGGACAGGAACAACATACACCCACCATCCGGCTTCGCGATCGGCGGGAGCAAGGGCTACCTGGCCTACGCAGGGCAACCTAAAGTCTGCCATGTCTGTGGTAGGTCAGGACACGTGGCGGCCGACTGCAAAGCCACCATCTGCAGGAACTGCAGGGAGGAGGGACACCTTGCAAAGGATTACCCAAAAGAAAAAAGCCGCAACCTTTGCAGGGAAGCGGGCCACCTCTATAGGGCATGCCTGCAGCGGGGGACCACCTACGCCCAGGTCGCCGGCAGGGGCAATGCGGGGCAAGCCCCCCCCAGAGGAGAGGAAGGCACCAGGCCCCTGCAAGGTCCCCCCTAATGTGCAGGAGGGTCCAGCCCCGCAGGACGGACCCGAGGCCAGCAAAGCCCCCTGCAGGCTCCGCTCCCCCCCAACAACCCGGAGTGGATGGAGGAGGCGACAGGTGACCCAGGGGAGTGGGCGACGGTCCGCAAAGCGAGGAGGAAGGTGCGCCGGTGGGCCCCGGCACTGCAACCATCAGGCAGGAAGAGGCAGCTACAGAGGTGCTGTAAGACCTCCTCTGACGAGGGAGATTCGGAGGAGGCTCGCCCAAAGCAGAATCTAAAGATCTCAAGGGAGAAGGAAAGCAGCACCCCGATTCCAGGTGACGGGAGGCATCCTGAGGCTCCGTCTGTCACCCAGCCACGCGCCGCTGGGGCCCTGGAGGCCCCCCTGGAACCTTCAGGCGGGAAGCACGAAACAGCGTGTCCCCACCCTGACCCAGAGCCGGACTCTCCGCCTCCGTACCCCCGACGGGGGGATGCCACACGGAAGGCAGCACGGATGGTTTCCTGAGCCCGGAGAGCTTCCAGCAGTTAGCCCGGGCAATGGGCATGAAGGGACAGATGGAGGGGCTGGACCTTGGGCTCAGGGAGGGTACTACGGTCACTGCCCAAAATGGAGGTACGAGTTGCAAGCATTAATATGCGCAGCATCAAGTCCACCGCAAGATGTGTGTCCACGTTGGCCCACCTGACCACCGTCAAGGCAGACCTCCTGTTTCTGCAGGAGTGCGGGATACCGCACCTCAGCAGGTACGGGAAATGGTCCGGCGCCTGGACCTGTGGGCCTTCGATCTGGTCGGGGCGGGGCGGGGGGGGGGGGGGGGGGGTGGAGGTGGTAACGACTGTCGCTCCTCTAGCCTGGCTATTCTGCTGCGGAAGTGCAACTTCACCATCTCTCAAGTTCAGGAGGTGGTGGGGGGGCGCCTCCTAGTGGCTGCTGTCACCTACAGGAATGCTCCCCTGAGGCTGATCAACGTGTACGCCCCAGCGGTACGGAGTGAATGGTTGGCCGTCCTGCAGCGGCTTCCACCCCTGCTGGCTACGTCCAGGCCGGTCATCCTAGGCAGAGACTTCAACTGCATTGTTGATGCAGATGGAAGATCCGGCGTGGGGACAGCGGGTGGGGGGAGTCAACTTGACATCATGTCCAGATTCCTGATGGGCACGGTGAAGGACGCCAAGCTGCTCGACGTCTTCAGCACCCCTGCAGACGGAGCGCAGCGGAGATACACCTGGTCGCGGCCAGACGGGTCTATCCGCTCAAGGATAGACTTCCTGTTTGTGTCACGGGCGTTCTCGGTCAGCTCCACTGACGTCGAGCCGGTGTTCTTCTCTGACCACTGACTGCTGCTGGCCGACTCTCACTTACAGGACGACCAGCCGGCCGGCAAGGGGATGTGGAAGCTCAACATGACTCTGTTGACCCCAGAGAACATCGAGGAGCTTAAGAGGGAGTACGCTGGTTGGAGAATCATGAAAGCCCTCTTTGAGTCTCCGTGCGACTGGTGGGAGACGGTGAAGGAGAACATCAAGAGGTTCTTTGTCCTCAAGGGTGTTCGGAAGGCGAGAGAAAGGTGGGAAAAGCTGTCGCGACTCCAGAAAAGAGTGCAGAACATGCTCCTTCTGCAGTTGATGGGGTTCGATGTCACAGAGGACCTCCGCGAGGTGAGGGGCCAGCAAGCCTCGCTCTTCACCACGGAGGCCTCCAGGATAACCTTCCGGTCCAGGGTCTGCTCCGTGGAGCAGGACGAGACGTTCTCGTGTTTCTTCTTTCAGAAAGTGCATAAATAGAGCTCTGTGCTTAGCCGGCTGAAGGAGGACGACGGCTCGGTGACGTTACCTCGGCCCAACATTTTGAGGATCAGCAGATCATTCGATGCCGGACTGTACGACGCGAAGCCCACGGACAGCACAGCCTCCGAGTCGTTCCTGTCGTCTGTCACGGAGGTCTTAGACGACGGCACGAGGGAGTGGCTGGACCGGCCGATATCCCTGGATGAGCTGACCAGAGGCCTCAAGTCCTTGGAGAGGAATAAGACACCTGGGAGCGACGGCTTACCGGTTGAGCTGTATTCCGCTCTGCGGGACCTGGTCGGCCAGGATCTGCTGGAGGTGTACGATAGTGCGCTTCGGGCAGGGGAAATGTGCAAGTCCATGAGGAAGGGCATCATCACCCTCATTTACAAGAGGAAGGGGGAGAGGGAAGAAATTAAGATTTGGCGTCCCATTTCACTATTGAACGTGGACTACAAAATCCTGGCCAAGGTCATAGCCAACCGGGTCAGTTCTGTCCTGGAGTCAGTGATTCACCCTGACCAAACCTGCTGTGCCGAGCAGGAAGATCGCTGAGAGCCTCGCGCTCATCAGGGATACAATCGCCTACATGCAGGACAGGTGGGTGGACACCTGCCTCGTCAGCCTGGACCAGGAGAAGGCCTTTGACAGGGTCTCTCATGCTTACATGAGGGACATCCTCTCCAAATTGGGGTTCGCAGTGGGCATCCGCAATTGGATCCAGCTGCTCTACACCAACATCGTTAGCGCGGTCTCGATCAACACGTGGGAATCGGACAGTATTCCCGTCAGATCTGGAATCAGGCAGGGCTGCCCGCTCTCTCCTACCTTGTTCGTGTGCTGTGTGGAGCCCTTCGCCGCATCCATCAGGAAGGACGTGAGCCTGAAGGGCGTGAGTATCCCAGGCAGCGGAGGCCTTCAGGTCAAGACCTCCCTGTACATGGACGATGTCACCATCTTCTGCACCAATCGTCAGTCGGTGAGTAGGCTGTTGGACATCTGTGGCCAGTTTGAACTGACCTTGGATGCCAAAGTCAATAGGGGTAAGAGCGAGGCCATGTTCTTCGGGAACTGGGACGACCGCTCCTTCATCCCCTTCACCGTCAGGACAGACCACCTGAAGGTGCTGGGTGTTTGGTTCGGGGGAGCTGGGGCATGCAGTAAAACTTGGGAGGAGTGTATCACCAAACTGAAGCAGAAGCTGGACAGGTGGACGCTCCGGTCCCTCTCCATCGCGGGTAAGAACCTGGTTGTCAGGTGCGAGGGGCTTTCGGTACTGTTGTATGTGGCACAGGCCTGGTCTATTCCCTGGACCTGCGCCGCTGCGGTCACCCAGGCCATCTTCCACTTCATTTGGGCGTCGAGGATGGACCGGGTCCTCAGGGACACCATGTACAAAGACCTGGAAAATGGGGGAAAGGGCGTACCAAACGCCACCCTTGCCCTGACGTCTACCTTTGTGTGCGGCTGCATCAAGCTGTGCGTAGATCCTCAGTAAGCAAACACCAAGTGTCACTACTTACTGAGGTTCTACCTGTCCCCGGTGTTGCAAAGGATGGGCCTGGCCTCGTTGCCACGGAACGCTCCGAGTAGTTGGACCGTCCCATACCACCTGTCCTTCATGGAGAAATTTTTGAAGGGAAACACCTTTGACCACAAGGCCGTCAGGCAGTGGTCAGCACGTAGTATCCTCGAGACCCTTTGGGAAAAAGAGAGGGTGGATCCCATCGTGTGGTTCCCCACGCAGACTACCAAAGTCGTCTGGCAGAAAGACTCATCGCATGAACTTTCAAACAAGCACAAGGACATTGCTTGGCTGGCGGTGAGAGGCGCTCTGCCAGTGAGATCCTTTATGCATGCCCAGAATCTCTGCACCACTGCACACTGCCCTCGAGGCGGCCGCGGCAGGGAGGAGACTGTCGATCACCTTTTTCTGGAGTGTGCCAATGCGCAGGAGGTCTGGAGGGGGATGCAGTGGTATTTGTCGAGGCTTGTCCTGAACAGCTCCGTGACGCGGGACTCCGTGCTCTACGGGCTGTTTCCTGGGACGCACACCAAGACCAACATCAACTGCGCCTGGAGGACCATCAATGCGGTGAAAGACGCTCTTTGGTCTGCCCGCAACTTGCTGGTCTGCCAGCTGAAAGAACTGACCCCGAACGAGTGTTGCAGACTGGCGCACTCCAAGGTCCAGGACTATGTGCTGAGGAACGTGCTAAAGCTTGGGGCAGCCGCTGCCAAGGCGCAGTGGAGAAAGACCACCGTATGAAACCCCTCGTCCAGAATAGAAAAAAGGGCCCTGTCTGGTAACTGGGCCCAGCTGGCGCCTTCCCCAACTGGACAGGGGGCCAACGGAGACTGTGTGGGGAGACGACTGCCGGGGTATTTTCTTTGCTTTTTTTTAATCTTCTTTGTTTTCTTTTCCTTTAGTTGGTGTACGTACCCCCGGGTAACCTGGAGCAGCTTGCATTACTGGGTAGGTGTATAAATATGTTTTATTTTTGTACATCTTATGAATAAAGTATATTTTTTCAAATAAAAAAAGGTGACGAAACGTCTGAAAACTAACCTTCCAGCTCAGCGAGCAAACTCACATCCAAATTACTATGTCTGTTAAATTTTCTGCTTTATTCTTTCTTTGGAAAGTGATGGTAGGTGCAGCATCCTAATTGCACTTTGTATCAAAGCAACTGAATTTAGAATTTAACAGAGGTTGGAAAAGAAATTAAACCTTCAGCATCCCCTCATGAAGTAGCCATCCCTTTTTGATAGTGTCTTTAAAAAATCCACACTATACCATCCATGCATCAGGCGAAAAGCATTGAACTATACATCTGCTACTTTATCATTTCATTTATTTTAGCAGACAAAGATTTATTTTGTCTGGAGTTTGTTCATATTTAGAGTCTGTACAGATACAAAGAATTCATTTACTGTACAGATCATGCCCCTTGGCTGTTTTCTGAACTGAACCAGATCTAAGACCTTAAAAAGGGATAGTAGGAACTGCAGATGCTGGAGAATTTGAGATAACAAGGTGTAGAGCTGGATGAACACAGCAGGCTAAGCAGCATCAGAGGAGAAGGAAGGCTGACATTTCTGTCAGCTTTCCTGCTCCTCTGATGCTGCTTGGCCTGCTGTGTTCACTCAGCTCTAAACATTGTTATCTCAGATTAAAAAGGGATTTGTTTTATTAAGTTGCTGTCAGGCCAATGCATGACTTTGAGAGCTCTGGCTTATCAGTGCTGTGTTCACACTGTGAAATATATTGCTGAGATTCAAATTTTTATCAAAGGTATAATGCAGGAACTGCATTTACTAACATCTTTGTCATAAATTCAAATGTTATTTTCAGGACCAGTCCAGTTATACCTATCTAACAAAGTATACAACCTGTTTATTTACATGATATTCCTGTGCAATGTCAGCCCCAGAATAACTGCAATATACTGTACAGACTGAATAACTTGGTGTTAATTGCAAAATATGCAATGCGCGATTCACTGTGAGTTCCTGAATATTTAAAGTACACATGAAGCAAATCACTTTCAGTTCCTCTGTAACTATGTCTATTGGATAATTTAACATTAACTTCTGTTTATGCACAGTATACATTGAGGAAGGAAGAGTCTTTTGGCATCGTGGTGGTGTCTGAATGTCAGGGCAAGAAGGTTTGGGTGCAAGTCCTACCAATATAAGAGATGTGCCTTAATATGTCTGAATAGGTTGACTAAAATTTATTGTATTGGGTAAGGACAGTTCATTCACAACCAACTGCTACTGTACAGCTCATGTATCAACTCCTATTGTATATGTAATGTGGCACAAATTATCTCTATTCCTAGTCTAGTAATAATACTGCTGGGCCATCACCTTGTCCAATTCTAATTGGGTTAGTCGTATTATTGTTGGACTATTAGTGGAGAAACCCTGGTAATGTTCTGGGAACTAGGTTCAAATCCTGCCATGACAGAAGGTAGAATTTGAATTCAATAAATATCTGGAATTAGATGTCAAATGATGACTGTGAAATCATTGTTGATTTTTGGGGAAAACACTATCTGATTTGCTAATGTCCTTTAGGGAAGGATTCTGCCATACTTACCAGGTATGTCCTAGCTTAACTCCAGACCCACAACAATATTGTTGACATTTAACAGCCTTCTGGGCAATTACGGATGGCCATTAACGCTCACAACCATGAATGAATTTTTTAAAAATGTACTGTGCATATTATATGTATGTCTCAAGGTCAGCTTTAAAAAGAACCACCAGAATCTTACAGATACAGAAAAGTTGCAGGTTTGATTTGCTTCTCAGCCTGTTGGTTTATCGGCATCACAATCTAATGTCCTTACAACATAACTTATTCCACCAACATTTATATGGGCAGCCCTAGCTAAACTAGGTATCACCAGAGGAGCTGGTAGTCCTGATAGTGAACATTTTTGAATGGAGATCATCTAAAGATGGTCCTTGAAGATTTTAAGCGATGGGGCTGTGATATTTCTTTTGACAGCCTTTTCCATCGTGGATTATCCTTGGGAGGAAATATTGTTCATTCAGTGCCTTGGAAAAAAATAATCTTTGTGGTGTTTATTGATGGCAATCTAATGTTTTTGCCATTACCAGAAGGCACTGGATATTTGTTTCTATCAATTCCCACCAGTCCATTCCATAATTTATAGAACACGATCTGTTGATTTCTTTCTTTGCGGCAGTGATTCCCATTTCAAATCTACAATCAAGGATATAACTCTGGTATTATTTCCTGGGCTGATTCATACAAAATTAAGCAGCACATCTTTAGATCACCTCAATTTTGTATATATTTCAAAGCCTATAAGAATCCAGATGGAACTTGCTTACTCCAGGAGTAGGTGAACAAGCCTTCAGTAAGATGTAACTCTCATCTTTTTGTTTCAATGCGTCATGAACACAAATTAGAAACCCTAAGAAGTATGGATATTTTAAGCTTGTAATTCCAAAATATCCTTTTCTTTTAGAGGACTGACATAGCCAAAACAAAATTGCAGAGATACATTAAGTGGCTTTCTCGAGCGTGTGAGAGAGAGAGAGACCTATAGAATGTGACACCTAAAGATGTGAAAGGAACTTCAATGACCCTTCAAAAGTTAAGCGGCAAGTTAAGCAGCAATTTGAAATATTAGAGCACAGAAGGTTGGTTGGGGATGGGTAAAGGTGTGGAGTTTGGCTACTCAGAAGTTTTTTCTCAGCCCATAAGATTAAAAATATGAATTATTTATAACATCTCTGATAGGCAGAGCATAAAGGTTGGTTGCATCAATTTACATAGCCACTCCTTCCACCCTTATTCCCTCCAAACTCCGCACAGACCTGGGGTTCATTCATTGCCAGATGAATCAGAGTCATAGAGATATACAGCACAAGAACAGACCCTTCAGCCCAACACGTCCATGCCGACCAAATATCCTAAGTTAATTTAGTTCCATTTGCCAGCATTTGGCCCTTATCCCTCTCAACCCTTCCTATTCATGTACCCATCCAGATGCCTTTAAATGTTGTAATTGTACCAGCCTCCACCACTTCCTCTGCCTGCTCATTCCATACATACACCAAACTCTATGAGAAAAATTTGCCCCTTAAATCCGTTTTAAATATTTCCCTTCTCACCTTAACATTAAACCCTCCATTTTTGGACTTCCCCACCCTAGGAAAAAGACCTTAGCTATTCACCCTATCCATGCTCCTCATGATTTTATAAATCCATTTAGGTCACCGCTCAGCCTCTGATGCTCCATGGAAAATAGGCCCCAGTCTATTCATCCTTTCCCTATAGCTCAAGCCCGCCAACCATGGAAACATCCTTGTAATTCTTTTCTGAACCCTTTCAAGTTAACAATATCCTTCCTATAGCATGGAGACCAGAGTTGCCCATGGTATTCAATTGTGGCCTAACCAATGTCCTGTACAGCTGCAACATGACCTCTCAACTTTTATACTCAATGCACTGACTAATAAAGGCAAGCATACTGAATGCCTTCTTTGCTATCCTGTCTAACTAGGACTCCATTTTCAAGGAACTATGAACCTGCATTCCAAGGTCTCTTTGTTCAGCAACACTATCAATATTATCATTGTCCTTCATTTTTCTCACCACCAACTCCTATCAGGCTGCTGTAGGGTCTTCAGCTGCATTTCCCAGTCTGCATTAAACAAGTCATCATCAATATGTTGGTCATGGCTCAGAAGTTAAATCTCTGAATCAAAAGATCATGGGTTCAATGTTCCACTCCTGCGAATTATGCATAACATTCGTTGCTAACATTTCAGTGCTGCATTGAGGGAGCCCTGCATTACTGGAGATGCTGCATTTTGGATGAGACTTCACACAGAAGCCCCAATTGTTCTCTCCTGCAGCACTACTTAGAACAGAAGTTGAGTTATCCTCAATGGCTCAATCAAAATCAAAAGGCTGTTAACATGGGTCATTACCCATTGCTGTTTGTGAGTGCTCACTGTGTGCAAATTGACTGCTGTACTTCCTAACTTACAACTGTAGTACATGTCAGAAATCAACTTAAACTGTTAAAAGAAAGGCTGGATAGGCTGGGATTTTTTTCACTGGCGCAGAGGAGGTTGAGAGGTAACCTTATAGAAGTTCATAAAATAAAAAGGGGTAATGATAGGGTGAGTGGTAGTTGTCTTTTCCCTAGCATGGGGCATTTCAAGTCTAGGGGGCACATTTTAAGGTGAGAGGAGAGAGATTTAAAAAATACATGAGGGGCAATTTTTTTACGCAGTGGGTGGTTCAAATGTGGAATAAACTTCCTGAAGAAATGGTGGATATGGATACGATTGCAACATTTAAAAGACATTTGGATAAGTACGTGAATAGGATAGGTTTGGAGGGATATGGGCCAGAGCAGACAGGTGGGAATAGTTTAGTTTGGGATTATGTCTGGCATGGACCAGTTGAACCAAAGGATCTGTTTCCATTCAGCATGACTCTGACTCTGTAACTGTTTTGTGATATCCTGCAGTTATAATGGCACTGTATAAATGTATGTCTTCTTTTTTTGTTTTCAGTTCAACCTTGTGACAGCAAATTAATAACAGATGGCAAGAGGCAGAACTGAACAATCCTGGCTTTTACAGCAGTGTCCAGCTGTCCTTATTTACAGCCGTGAAGCAGGACACCAGAACTCATGCTAGGGTATGTTCCCTGTGCATGTATAATGCAATAATGGACTGGTTTCCCTGGTAGATACTTTGAATTCATAGTTTTGATGTATTCCCATGCAGAGGATGGCTGCTGGGTGACATTGCATATGCATGGGTGTAATCTGCTATCAACCATTGCACATCCCCATCCAAGTTAAACATCTGTATATTGTCAAGTCACCATAGCTTTATCAGACCATAGGGCTGCTCTGCCATCAGAGAGAGTTGACTGATGATGATTTTACCTGAGAGCTGCCGTACCTCAAGCAAGGGGAGAGGTTGAGAAGGAAGTCATTCAATGATAACCTCAGTTGGTGATGGGAATTGAACCCTCACTGTTGGCGTTACACTGCTTTGTAAACCAACCATCCAGCCAAGTGAGCTAAACCAACCAATGTAAAGATAAAGTTCCATAATAGATATTATAACTTTAAAGAGATGGTGCTGAAGGTCACAAGATATCAGTCATGTTTCCAAGTTGTTAGATGGTTGATGGCAAATAATCTGTTGAATTCATGAGCATAACAAAACCAGAAATTCACGATTCAGTTACTCAAAGGGGAAACCCAAGTCCATATTCCTATAATTCAAAGCTTACTGAGGGATAAATCTAATCTTCAGGAGTATTCCTTGAGAAAATGAATGATGAAATGTTTTAATTCTTTTGTTTTTTAGAATATTGAGCAACCTCTACTGTAAAATTAATCTCAATATAAAATGAACAAAATATTAATACAAAATTAATCAGGATAAAATTCTGAGGAGCTTGTATTGTGTAATTAAATCTCTAAGTGCTTCATGAACGGAGTTATTTCCACTGTATAGTATTGACTCAATATTGGTGTCACTCTTGCAAGTGCTCTTAAGATGACGAGATCATTGCAGCAAATAAAAATTAATTGAAAATAGTAGGAGTTAAATACTGTACCATGAGACACAGAGCAAACAAAGGTTGGGGTGTGCAGGATTTTGATTTTAAAGGCTAGACTCTTGCTGGAGGTGTTAACCAGACAAGACAGGCAAGAAATCTATGTGAACAATGTAAATTTTTAAAACCAGGCAACCCTACAGCTGAGGAGAGCTACAACTGTTGGATCTAGCAGTTAAGTTCTCATCTGCCACTAATTGTAAACCCAGAAGAGTGAGATTGCTTCCCTCCAGTCCATCAAAAAAACTTGCTTTGGCCTGAACTCCTGCAGCCCCATTTTATAAAGTAATGATTCTGAAAAAGTTAATGTTAAAGCTGCATTAAGCTCCAATTATCTGATGCTGTCAAACAGTCTTCTAAGTGGAGAAGGACAGACTAGGATGAGGAGATAGTGGGGAGAACAGGAGGTGAAGGAGACAGACATGTCATCTTGGGTTCCGTGTAATCTTTAACTAGTTAGGGATAACTACAATATAATTTGTACCAATTGATATCATGCAATAAACTACATACTGTTAAGACAAGTACCACTTCTCCTTAAGGCTCAACAGTACTTTATCATCTACTTATGACGGCTGATTAGATTAGTCTCAGCGTAGAAAGGAAAAATTCCTACCTCTGAGCCAGAAGGCCCGTCTTCAAGTCCCACCTTCTCCAGAGGTGTGTCACAGTACATCTGAATAGGTTGATTAAACATACCTAGAAAGGACAATTGGTGACAGCAGTCTACACCAATTACAAACTTGGGGCCATTTGTGCTGTAACAGTGTAACCAATAATCTCCAGGCTGTTTTCTTCTCTGCAACCAACAGACGCCACTCTACACATGCCCCATTATTGCCAGACTCACTGCCGACAATCTGATCCTCCTTCTCCAGGTGTCATAGTCATAGTGTCATACAGCATAGAAACAGGCCATTCAGCCCACCATGTTTAAGTTGAGCAACAAACACCAAATTACACTAATCCCATTTACCAGAACTTGGCCTATAGCCTACTATGCCCTGGCATCTTAAGTGATCATCCAGAAGTTTTGTAAATGTTGCAAGAGAAACTGCCTTCACCACCCTCTCAGACAGCAGGTTCCATATTTCTCCCAAAAAAAGTGAAAAAAAAGTTTCCTCAGATCTCCCTTTAAAACCATTTGCTCCTTACCTTAAACTTATGCCTTCATCCCACCCTCCTGTCCAATTTCTCAATGCAGCCTACAGCAGTTCTTCCAGATTGTTGTCTGGGAAAATATGTAAAGAAATCCAAACAAAGACTTACCTTTAATTAATTAAATTCTCAGTCTTGTCATTATTTTTGGATTCTTAAACATCTAACATTTGCCACGCTCCATTCATCCACTCATGTCAAAGTCTGATGTACCTGTGCGTATCTCAGAGGCAGCAATAGCAGCCAGTCTTTTGGAAAGATCACCAGGAATTTCTGGAAATGGTTCTTCTATGGGGAAAGATAAACATGGCCTCTGTTTTAGTGGACTATAGCTTGTTTTTAACTAATTCTTTTCTTTGTCTCCATTGGAAACAGTGCTTGTAAAATTCAATGAAATGAGTAGGGATGTATTTAATGTGCAAAATTCTTGCTGCAATGTGTGTTTAGTTAAGGTTTTAAGTCAGTGAAATTCAATAACTATACATGCCATTTGGACAATTAAAGTCACAATTGTATCAGTGTACTTCCTACAGACTAAGGGGGTGGCCATGGACACCCGCATGGGCCCCAGCTATGCCTGCCTCTTTGTAGGTTACGTGGAACAGTCCCTCTTCCGCACCTACACAGGCCCCAAACCCCACCTCTTCCTCCGTTACATTGATGACTGTATCGGTGCCGCCTCTTGCTCCCCAGAGGAGCTCGAACAGTTCATCCACTTCACCAACACCTTCCACCCCAACCTTCAGTTCACCTGGGCCATCTCCAGCACATCCCTCACCTTCCTGGATCTCTCAGTCTCCATCTCAGGCAACCAGCTTGTAACTGATGTCCATTTCAAGCCCACCGACTCCCACAGCTACCTAGAATACACCTCCTCCCACCCACCCTCCTGCAAAAATTCCATCCCCTATTCCCAATTCCTCCGCCTCTGCCGCACCTGCTCCCAGGCTGAGGCATTCCACTCCCGCACATCCCAGATGTCCAAGTTCTTCAAGGACCACAACTTGCCCCCCACAGTGGTTGAGAACGCCCTTGACTGCGTCTCCCGCATTTCCCACAACACATCCCTCACACCCCGCCCCCGCCACAACTGCCCAAAGAGGATCCCCCTCGTTCTCACACACCAACCCACCAACCTCCGGATACAACGCATCATCCTCCGACACTTCCGCCATCTACAATCCGACCCCACCACCCAAGACATTTTTCCATCCCCACCCCTGTCTGCTTTCCAGAGAGACCACTCTCTCCATGACTCCCTTGTTCGCTCCACACTGCCCTCCAACCCCACCACACCCGGCACCTTCCCCTGCAACCGCAGGAAATGCTACACTTGTCCCCACACCTCCTCCCTCACCCCCATCCCAGGCCCCAAGATGACTTTCCACATTAAGCAGAGGTTCACCTGCACATCTGCCAATGTGGTATACTGCATCCACTGTACCCGGTGTGGCTCCCTCTACATTGGGGAAACCAAGCGGAGGCTTGGGGACCGCTTTGCAGAACACCTCCGCTCGGTTCGCAATAAACAACTGCACCTCCCAGTCATGAACCATTTCCACTCCCCCTCCCATTCTCTAGATGACATGTCCATCATGGGCCTCCTGCAGTGCCACAATGATGCCACCCGAAGGTTGCAGGAACAGCAACTCATATTCCGCGTGGGAACCCTGCAGCCCAATGGTATCAATGTGGACTTCACCAGCTTCAAAATCTCCCCTTCCCCCACCGCATCCCAAAACCAGCCCAGTTCATCCCCTCCCCCCACCACACCACACAACCAGCCCAGCTCTTCCCCTCCACCCACTACATCCCAATTCCAATCCAACCTGTCTCTGCCTCCCTAACCTGTTCTTCCTCTCACCCATCCCTTCCTCCCACCCCAAGCCGCACCTCCATCTCCTACCTACTAACCTCATCCCACCTCCTTGACCTGTCCGTCTTCCCTGGACTGACCTATCCCCTCCCCACTCCCCACCTATACTCTCTCCACCTATCTTCTTTTCTCTCCATCTTCGGTCCGCATCCCCCTCTCTCCCTATTTATTCCAGAACCCTCACCCCATCCCCCTCTCTGATGAAGGGTCTAGGCCTGAAACGTCAGCTTTTGTGCTCCTGAGATGCTGCTGGGCCTGCTGTGTTCATCAAGCCTCACATTTTATTATCTTAAAGTCACAATTGTATTATTCTCCCTGCCAAATAAAAACAATAGTTTTGAATAAATTTATATTTGCATCTTTTACAATTTCAAGATTTCCAAATTGTTTTACAAATAGTTTCATTTTTTCCCCAACAATAGATACTGTGGTAAATTGTGCAAACAAGGCTGTCACCCTCCACACCAAGGTACCATAAACAGCAAATGAATGAAAGATCAAATCATTTGCTTTGATAATATTGGTCGAGAGAAGAGAATTGATCAGAACATTCTCCTCTCTTTTGTAATTGTTCCAGGGGATCTTTTTACATCCATTCGCTCAAAATAAATAAGTGGGGCCTCGACTTAATTTTTCTTCCAAATTATGGCAAAGAATTAATGTGAATTATATGTTTGATTACATTGTGTGATTTGTAGCACCATGGTCTGTCAGTTAATTGTGTCTTGTAATTGATAGGTGATTCATGCTAGGCAAGTTATTCTAAAAGGTGCAAGGCAGGAATGGGTAAGACCATTTTCCCTTTGTAATCTGTTCTTTTCTACATTACATTCTCAGTGAGGCAACTGCATGGCAATTAGTTAGGAATCGTTAACACTAAAATGTCGGACACAAAAGTATCTTTTTTTCCATTGGTGTGAGAGAGCAGCACAGGGGTAATAGCCCTAAAATCAGAGCCAGGCTATTCAAGAGAGAAGTTAGAAAATGCTTCATCACACAATAAGTAGTTTCACAATTATGAATATCATTCCCAGAAAAACCAATGGATTTAGCTCAAATAATTTGAAATTGATGGATCTTTGCTAGCTAGGGTGTTAAGTGATATGGAGCCAAAGCAAGTCAGGATCCAGACTAGCCATGATCTTACATTGGGAATATAGGCTGGAGGTCCAAATGACCACCTTTCATTGCTGATGTTCACATCTCTATTATTCACCTGGGAAACTAGCCTGTTTAAAACAAATGGGGTAATACAGCTGCTAAAAGAAGGAAAAGTAATTTCAAACAGATACTTTGTAATTCCAGGATCCAAATTGAATTTCACCAAACTTGACATTTTTGCTTAACTTTCCATAATGATCATATAGTTCCAAAGCAAACTTTTCCCATCTATCAAAAGTATTGCTGTAGACAATATTTCTAATAAGAGAAACAATCGATTGAAAAATGTGATGCATTTGATAAGTTGTATTAAATAGAGCATATTGTACTTTGCAATATCTTCCTTCATTTCCTCCAAATTCATGAGCTCTTGAATAATCGTGAGCTTCCTTGTGTTTTTTATCTGGAAGGAACAGTCACTCAAAACAGTCAAATGTCCAATATCCAGTCATGCTGAAGTGTGGAGGCAATTTCCTATCACACAATAATAGAAGCTATGACTGACCCTCTGTAGCTATCAGTATGATTAATAGATCCTAGTCAGGATCTGCCAAGTCCTCCTCCTTCAGGATCTGAAAGATTGTTTCAAGCTCAATGGGTTTAATGATGGGTCAGTCGTTGCGGCTATTAATTCTGCTGTCTGTGATCATAAGCTGCTGCTTATGTAACTCTAATGCATTCTTAAAGATGCAGATAAAGTAACCACACTATATTACTGCAAAACCAGACAGAACAAGATGATATAATTAAAATTGTTTAAAAATACATTTAAAAAACTAATATATTAGAAAAAACTGGGCTGTAAACAATTCAAATAACCTGCACAGGGATAGGATGTTATTTGTTTTATTCACTAATTGGTTGGGCCAATATTAATGCCCATCCCTAGTTGCTCTTGAGAAAGGCTGAAATAAGTGCAGAGTTAAAATGTAGCTTTCATGGGAGGGTACAGTAGGAATAATGAAATTGAATGAACTGTTTAGCCTTCGTTTTTACCCTCATTTCTTGTATATTCTAATGCTCTTGTGCTGAAGTAAACTATTTTTTCTAAAACAGTCTTTTGTACAAAACACAGGTTACATTTGGGAGCCTAATGGTATCAATGTGGACTTCATCAGTTGACATGTCCATCATGGGCCTCCTGCAGTGCCACAATGATGCCACCCGAAGGTTGCAGGAACAGCAACTCATATTCCGCCTGGGAACCCTGCAGCCTAATGGTATCAATGTGGACTTCACCAGTTTCAAAATCTCCCCTTCCCCTACTGCATCCCTAAACCAGCCCAGTTCGTCCCTCCCCCCACCGCACCACACAACCAGCCCAGCTCTTCCCCTCCACCCACTGCATCCCAAAACCAGTCCAACCTGTCTCTGCCTCCCTAACCTGTTCTTCCTCTCACCCATCCCTTCCTCCCACCCCAAGCTGCACCTCCATCTACCTACTAACCTCATCCCACCTCCTTGACCTGTCCGTCTTCCCTGGACTGACCTATCCCCTCCCTACCTCCCCACCTACACTCTCTCCACCTATCTTCTTTTCTCTCCATCTTCGGTCCGCCTCCCCCTCCCTCCCTATTTATTCCAGAACCCTCACCCCATCCCCCTCTCTCCCTATTTATTCCAGTTCCCTCCCCCCATCCCCCTCTCTCCCTATTTATTCCAGTTCCCTCCCCCCATCCCCCTCCCTGATGAAGGGTCTAGGCCCGAAACGTCAGCTTTTGTCCTCCTGAGATGCTGCTTGGCCTGCTGTGTTCATCCAGCCTCACATTTTATTATACTGATCTTTATCTGTAAAATCTTCTTTACTGCCCTATTTTAATACCATCATCTTGATAACTTGTTATGACTGCTCTACCTTAGTTGGTTTGTACGGTTTTGGATTACTTGTTACTTTGGTTAGACCCTTGGCAGGCAATTCTTGTACCTATCGTGTTAATTCAGCCATTTGGTTTGTCTCCAGCACCACCTTATTTTTAATTCTTTGCAATTATCTCTGTGCCTCTGGCCCAAGGTTTCCATCGTGATTAAAGCTGACTCAGTTCTCTGGAGGTTCAGTTAATTTTCACCTCCATTCTGTCAGCATAAGTGCAACTATCTTATTTCTGATATATTTATTTGATCTTTGCTCTAGTACCCACCAAGGCTAATGCTCTACTATTCTCGCTGTTGCCTGCAACAACTTCCCCAGTTGCCCTCATCCGACCCAACCCACAACACCACTAACCCTGAATGCCCTTTGCACTGCCCCTGTACTCCACCTGCACTAACAGTGACAACTGTGCCCTCCACTTTCATCTTCCATAACATCTGCTTCTCTCTCATTCCAGAGGGAGAACAGACTATAAAGGGCAGGAAGAATTAAGACAGGTGGTATGCTGCTCATCAATCAGTTCCTTACCCCTTACGATGAGAGAATCCCAATTCAGACCACTCCCAGCAGGTCCTGGACTGGTATTCGAGGCTGCCCTTGACTTTACTCTGCCAGGGTTCCATGAGTGAAGGTTATTCTCCTTGACTTGACTGAGGCTTGCTGACAACTATGACAGAGCTTCCTGGCTTTGTGTCTCTGCTAAATGACATGACAAGACAGTAACAAAATTTATGGCTAAGGGAAAAAGCACACAAAGATAAGACAGGATGTGCATCCAGGTAGGCTTAGAGTGAGTGAGCACAATGATAGTGGGTGATGGGTCTGGAGATGCAGCCTGTTCCTGTCCATGAGCTGGGTGCATATCACTCAGTGGACACTGTCCTTGCAGTAGCATCAAAGTAACAGTTGCTGGAGCAGTATTGAAGTGCTGAAACATCCTGTGGGTGGATTGAAAATGTGCCATAAGGGTTCTCAAAAGCTGATAAACATCAGATACCAAGATAATAAAATGTGAGGCTGGATGAACACAGCAGGCCAAGCAGCATCTCAGGAGCACAAAAGCTGACGTTTCGGGCCTAGACCCTTGCTCCTGAGATGCTGCTTGGCCTGCTGTGTTCATCCAGCCTCACATTTTATTATCTTGGTATCTGATGTTTATCAGCTTTTGAGAACCCTTATGGCACATTTTCAATCCACCCACAGGATGTTTCAGCACTTCAATACTGCTCCAGCAACTGTTACTTTGATGCTACTGCAAGGACAGTGTCCACTGAGTGATATGCACCCAGCTCATGGACAGGAACAGGCTGCATCTCCAGACCCATCACCCACTATCATTGTCCTCACTCACTCTAAGCCTACCTGGATGCACATCCTGTCTTATCTTTGTGTGCTTTTTCCCTTAGCCATAAATTTTGTTACTGTCTCGTCATGTCATTTAGCAGAGACACAAAGCCAGGAAGCTCTGGAAGGGTCTAGGCCCGAAACGTCAGCTTTTGTGCTCCTGAGATGCTGCTTGGCCTGCTGTGTTCATCCAGCCTCACATTTTATTATCTTGGAATCTCCAGCATCTGCAGTTCCCATTATCTCTCTCTCTCTCAAACATCAGATACCGATGTCCATGGACATGGGGTGAGTGTGATCAGTGCCCATTGAATGTGCTCTGAGACGTTGGTGCCAAAGGAGGTCATCTGGAGCAAGCGGCAAGCTCAATCCACTCAGCACCCATTCTGGTTTCCTGACTTCTAGTGTGTGGAGCCGTTTGGTAAGGTCGCGACAAAAGTATTAATGGGGCGAGTTAGGCCATCAATAAATGTCAATCACTGACAATTGGTAACTTGCCACTGCCTGGTGAGTATGTTACTCCAATGCTTGTGACAAGCGTAAAACATAGAGTGAGGTGATCTTAACATCAAGATGAGCTTTGCCATATTTCTCACCTAATTCTGCCACACATCTCGCTATAGCCCTCATCACTCAATCCCTTTAAGATTCCACACTCTACATTGTGTAAATCATAATCTGTGTAGGTTTAGAGAATTGCAGGTTTTTATTAATATCTTCAACTACATCCTCCCAAACATAATTTACTATGTCCAAGTACATTCAAAATATAAATGTAAAAAATAATTTTAATATCATATGTGCTTTTTCTTTCTTGCCTGTGTGTAATGGATACCTTTGGCTGGCTGTAATTTGTAGTTCCGCTTTACATACCTGCTAGATTTGAGCTAATCTTTTGATTGATGGCCTCAAGTCATTCATCTGCCAGGTGGGCTTGTGATTGGATTTGTGACTTTTGGAATCTGATTGTTTGTTATGCCACTGTGAATTTGAATCCTGAATCTGTTTAAATTAGTGTTTACATCTTTGGTAACTGCAATTAAATTTAAAACTGTTGTCTTTGATGAAAATGATTGCCACGTTCTGTTCCTGTAACATCTCCAAGCTATTTCTTGTCCTGCATTCCCCACCCATGATCTCTAACATATCTTCTCCTCTGTAGTAATTGTAAAGAGATCAGCTAAATGGACCTCATATAATATGACTTCCCTGATTTGGGTTCTTAATCTGGTCCAATTTTAGAATCAGCATAAAATCCTTCCAGCATGGAAGCAGCCCATTCGTCCCAGTGAATCCATACTGAAACACTGAAGAGCACCCCACCCCCTTACCCTATCCCTGTAACCCCACATTTTCCATGGCTAATCCACCTAGCCTGCACATCCCTTGATATTGTGGGCAACTTAGCATGGCCCATCCACCTAACTTGCACATCTTTGGACTCTGGGAAGAAACTGATGCACCTGGAGGAAACCCATGCAGACATGGGGAGAATGTGCAAACTCCACACAGATAGTCACCCCATGCTGCAATCAGGGAGCCCTGGCTGACAAATATAAACAGGAATGTCAGGGGTACTGTTCACTCTAAGACCTGGCTCTGTGGAAGCTTGAGTTGTCAAGGATTCTCCATGAGTAAATTAAAGGTTGACTTGGTGACAGGATACCAGCCTCTGTGGAGATTTTCACCCACTATTTTGCTCAATCTGAACCATCAGCTTTCTTCATCTCTGATTGCAATGTGTTGGGTTGTGCATCTTTTTGCTGGAAATTCCATGACTGGGTTAAATGTCAGTGACTACTTCAAATAGTAATCAGAGGTAATGGAACTGCAGATGCTGGAGAATCCAAGATAACAAACTGTGGGGCTGAATGAACACAGCAGGCCAAGCAGCATCTTAAGAGCACAAAAATTGATGCTTCAGGCCTTTTCTGATGAAGGGCCTAGGCCCGAAACGTCAACTTTTGTGCTCCTAAGATGCTGCTTGGCCTGCTGTGTTCATCCAGCCCACACTTCAAACAGTAAGCCTAGAATCATTCTTAAGTGCATGAACTGACACTTTAAGTAGGGAGGATTAGAAAAAAATTGAATGAATGAATGAATGAATGAATATATGAATAATGGTGAACGTATTTCTATGTCTCTTTCCATGGTCCACCCACACTATGGTTTGCCTGAAGGGAATTCATTTCTCTCCTCTTTGCGCTCTTGGGAAAAAAACGTTAGATTGTGTGTAGCTCAACGTTATTTTTAATCGATTGCAAGGAAATCATAAGAATTCCTTGTTCTTTGAATTGTGCAATATTGTACCATAGTCCTGTGCTCTCAGAACAAGGTGACTGGTGGTGAGTTTAACCTGAGGGCCACCACACATCAGGCAAGGGATGAGGTTGAGAAGGCAGGGTCTTTGTGATAGCTTCAGCTGTTCAATTCCTGCACTTTTGCCTTACTCTGCATCACAAATCAGCCATCCAACCAACTGAGCTAATTAATGCACATCTGTGTAATGGACCCCTTCATATCCAAAGGAACCACTGAATCAGGCTGATAGACCGTTGATTGATGTATCAGCAAAAAGAAAACCTCTGTCCCTCCATATTGCAGTGGAATGTCAGCCACATTAATATACTCATATCCTGAAATGGGACTGTAAAGGATTAACTGGAAAGACAGAGGTTATGCCATCATCCATAACAACTGAAACAGCAATTATATACATATACAAGAATTATATGGATACAGCTAAAATTAGGAGCTCACGACATGATGAGTAACAGACCTGCTTTTAAATCACAATTTCACAATCCAACCTGCTGAACTATCCCAATAAGTGTTCCATTAACAGAAAATTGATGGGTAGCACTGATTTGAGAAAACTGACTGAATAAAAATCTTCTATCCTGATTTCTGCCATTCTTGAATTAAACTTTGGAGAAGAGTTCATGTTGAGAATGTAATGCTCCAAATCACATTTTTCCATTTTTAAACTATCAACAGAAATTATATTGAGACAATACAATCATTACCATTTATTGTGCTGAAATATTGGATTGCAAGACAACAATCTCCACTGGGAAGTTTGACAAGTTAACCAATCTATTAAAAGACTAAATTCTGAAGGACCAAATAATTACATAATTAAGGCATACCTCACTGCTTGAAAAGGCCCACTTAAAAACTGTAGCGGTTGGGCCTCGGTTGAATGAGAGGGAGTTTGGGGGCAAATCAGATTTGTAATTTTGGTCATACAGTTACTCCATTATTGCTAAAAGACAGAATGGTATAGAGTCCAAAATTAGAGCTACTTAATGTTTGTAACTAAACTGAAAACAATTTCTTAAACTTCCCTACCTTAGTTAATATTATATTTTAATTTATAGAGTCATACTGCACAGAGACAGACCCTTTTGTCCAGCCAGCCCATGCCGATCGTAATCCCAAACTAAACTAGTTCCACCTGCCTGCACCTGGTCCATATCTCAAAAAACATTTCTTATTCATGTACTTATCTAAATGTATTTTAAAAGTTGTAAGTGTGCCCGCATCCACCACTTCCTCTGGAAGTTCATTCCACACACAGACAGCAAAAAAAAACTTGCCCACATGTTTTTTTTAAACATTTCCCCTCTCACCTTAAAATTTTGCCCCTTAGTCTTGAAATAACCCATCCTCGGGAAAAGATACCTGCCATTCACCTTATCTATACCACTCATGATATTATAAACCTCTATAAGGTCAACCCTCAATGTTCTATGCTCCAGTGAACAAAGTACCAGTCTATCCAGCTTCCCTTATAATTCAAACTCTCCATTCCTGTCAATATCCTGGTAAATCTCCTCTGAAACCCTCTCCAGTTTAATAATTTTCTTCCTATATCAAGGTGACAATAACTGGACACAGTACTCCAGATAAGGTCTCTCTAATGCCCTGCACAACCTCAGCATTAACATTGCAATTCCTATACTCACAGGTCTGAGCAATGAAGGCAAATGTGTTAAACTGCCTTCTTAACCACCCTATATTGTCTATCTGTGATGCAGACTTCAAAGAATTTTATTTAGGAATATTGTTGAAACTAATCCTGATTTTTGTGGAATACAGAAGATGAGAGAGAGTCTCAAATGAACTAAAACAGGTGGAACCTTGAATGTGCTAATCCTTGGGCCCGATTATTTCTTAAAGATATTAACACATACTTATTTAAAGTTCACTGAACAATGGCAGTTTACCAGCATCTTGCCCAAATGGTCATTTATAATTTTTATTTCTGAGATCATCACTGTTGAGGGGCTATTTAACTATAAATGGGGTTGGTGTGTGGAGAGTGGGAGGAAATAATATCAGAGCCGGACCTGAGTTTGTGCTAGGTTAGTCCCTAAATGTATACTTCTAACCTCAAGTTGCTGGTTGATGATTGGGATAAGACACTTGGCAACAAATTGTCAATTAAATAGAATAGAAAATCAGGAGAGTAAAATGGGATCTCATTTTGCACCTACTGGTTAAGATTCATGTAATACCTCATATTTACCTGAGATGAGATGATTTTATGTTCATATCTAAAATAGTATTAAGACAGAAAATAGTGTAAATGATCCAGCAATCGCAACAAAGTAAACCCAAAGAAACTTGATAAGTCATAGTGGGAGATACCTAAGTATCCCAGAACTTCAAAAGAGTCAGGGGACAGAGGTGAATGTGGTGGCCATCACCAAGAGAGGTGCTGGGGAAGCAGAAAGGTCTGAAATTAGATAAATTTTTGGACTATTTTCTGAGATCTTCCTGCCGAAGTTAGATGGGGGTCAGTTATCAGACCCTCCCAGTGCCTCAAACACATGTAAATATAGTGTTGTTCAAGTTAGAGATGCCTTTTATTTGTTGAGATAGTCACTCTACAAGGTTTGTTTACTTTCTTGATTTGCTACTGTACAGAACCAAACTATACACAAAGATATTTTTTATGAATTAAGGATACTTTTGAAATAAAAAGTAATAAAAGTGGATAAATCACCCAGACCAGAAGGACTACACCTCAGGTTCTCAAAGAGATAGTTGAGGAGATTGTGGAGGCACTGCTGGCAATCTTTCATGATCACAGGAGTCAGGGAAGATCCCAGAAGACTGGAAAATAGCTATTATAATGCGCCTGTTTAAGAAGGGAGGGTGGTAGAGGATAGAAAATTATGGGCCAGTTAGACTGACCTCTGTCGATGGAAGATTTTAGAATCCATTATTAAGGATGAGATTATTCATTATTTGAAAGTGCACAACTTCATAAAGGAGAGGTCATGCATGACAAATATTAACATATTTCTTTAAGGAGGCAACAAGCAAGTTAGACAAAGGAGAGCTAGTGGATGTGATCTATTTGGATTTCCAGAAGGTCTTTGACAAGGTGCTGCACAGGAGAATGCTAAACATAATAAGAGCCCAGAGGATTGGCTGACTGGCAAAAAGCGGGGAATAGGGATACAGCGTTTTATTTCAGGATGGCAACAAATGGTAATCAACAAAGTTCCACAGGACTGAGTGTTGGAACCATAACAATTCCATGCTATACATTGACAATCTGGAGAAAAGAATTGAGGGCATAATTACTAAGTTTGCAGATGACACAGAGATAGGTGGACAGACAGGTAGTGTTGAGGAAGCAGGGAGACTACAGAAGTACTTGGACAGGGTAGCAGAGTGGGCAAAGAAGTGGCAGATGGAGTGCAATGTGGAGAAGTGTGGTGTTAAGAACTTTGATGGGAAGTATAGCGGTACAGACTATTATCTAAATGATGAAAGGCTTCAGAAATCTGAAGTACAAAGGGACTTGGGAATCATAGACCAGAGTTCTCTTGAGGTTAATACAGTTTCAGTTGGCAGTTCATAAGGCAAATGTCCTATTAGCATTCATTTCAAGAGGGCTAGAATACAAGAGCAGGGATGAACTCCTGAGACTGTAAAAGGCTCTGGTTAGACCACATTTGGAACAATGGAACAAAAACAAAATTGCTGGAAAAGCTCAGCAGGTCCGACGCCATCTGTGAAGGAGAAAACAGAGTTAACGTTTTGGGTCCGGTGACCCTTCCTCAGAACTCACCGGTCCTGAAACGTTAACTCTGTTTTCTCCTTCACAGATACCGCCAGACCTGCTGAAATTTTCCAGCAACTTTGTTTTTGTTCCTGATTTACAGCATCCGCAGTTCTTTTGGTTTTTATTTGGAACACTGGAAGCAATGTTAGGCTCTGTATCTAAGAAAGGATGTGCTGGTCTTGGAGGGTGTCCAGAGGATGTTTACAAGAATGATCCCAGGAATGAAGGGTTTGTTATATGAGAAGTGCTTGAGTACTCTTGGTCTGTACTTGATAGAATTTGGCAGGATGAGGGGGGGATCTGATTTGAACTTAGAGAGTACTGAGAGGCTTGAGTAGAGTGGATGTAGAGACAATGTTTCCCCCAGTAGGAGAGTCTAGAGTCTCAGAGTGAAGGGACAACCCTCTAGAACTGAGAAGAGGAATTTCTTCAGCCAGAGGGTGGTGAATCTGTGGACCTTATTGCCACAGAAAGCTGTGAAGGCCAAGTCTTTGTGTGTATTTAAAACAAATAGATGGATTCTTGATTAGTAAGCAGATGATGGACTATTGGGAGAAGGAAAGAAAATGAGTTTGAGAAACATATCAGGCATGATTTTTTGGCAGAGTTGTCACAATGGGCTGAATGGCCTATTTCTCCTCTTATATCATATGGTCTTTTGATCTAAGTCACCATTAACACCGTTCGCACAGTGAATCAGATGGAAATGTTTGAATCAACAATTTGTGAAATGTCAGTTTGATTTTGTAACATTTCAAAATAAATCAATATGTACATTCAAGCTGCTTCTGTACTTGTTCTTGATGTAAGTAATTAGAGAAAATTCCATTTCCCACAGACACCCATAACTGCTGTATTGAATAGATTAGATGAATGAATCAGGCTTCTGTTTCTACATTGAGAGCCAGTTTTGATCAAGAGACACCACTCTAAAATTATTCCTCAGGACAGAGTATCAGCATCGTTGGTCAGATTTGAATTTGGACTCAAAGAAATACTGATGTTGCTGTGAAATCATTCTAAAAACAGCTTCCAAACCTTCACAAAATCCTGTAACTTATTTGCCTCGCTTTCAGAAAAATATTTACTAATTTTTAATTAATTTTGTGAGAAATACTCTAGAATCATATCATTCACTTCCAGAATGAACATATTGTTGCCCTTAAAAGGGAAAAAAGAGAGATTTGCATTTATATGTGCCTTTCACAACCTCAAGATGTTACAAAGTGCTTTATAGTCACTGACTCAATTCTAGATTAGCCCTTGTTCTAGTATATGAAATGCAGCAGCCAATTTGTGCACTAAGGTTCCACAAACAGAATGTATGATAAAAGCCATATCATCCAATTTTGCTAGGTTAATTGAAGGATAAAAATTGACCGGGACCATAAATATTGGCTCTTATTCAATCAATACCTAGGAGATTTTTACAAGCACTTTGGAAAATACATGGACTCTGATTTAACATCTCATCTGAAAGTTGACAGCTCTAGGAGAGAAGCATTGTCAGTATTACTCTGCAGTGTCAGTGTAAATTTTGTTTTCCGGTCTATGGAGAGGTGGTGAAAATGGGAGTGGCACACCTATGTGCCCAGATCCTGCCTTATTTTGATGATATGCTCCTCTCAATTTTTAATGCACAGTCCAGCCCAACCTTCCCAGCCATTTGTCCAACACCACCAGGTAATCTGACCTGACTGTAATGTGCATGAAGGATCAGTCAGCCTAGTCTCCAATTAACATGGTTTCAATCTTGCCCCAATTTACTTTAGTTTCCGATACCAGTTTGAATTGATCACAGATGCTCATGATTCTGCACACCAACTGCTGACCTGAGCAGAAAATGGTAATGTTATCAATGTACGGGGAGACTTGACCTTCAGTCCACTATTGCTTGAGATAGTTATCACCAGCGATCATTGGCCAAAGCAGGGACTCCAGTGACCAGAGGCTGGAACAGAGACTCCAGTGACCAGAGGCCAGAGAAGGGACTCCAGCAACCAGAAGTCATATTGAGATTGTACAGGACATTGGTGAGGTCTGTTTTGGGAATACTGTGTCCAATTCTGGTCACCCAGTTATAGGTTATTATCAAGCTGGGAAGTTTCAGAAAACATTTACCTGGATGTTGCGGGGTATGGAAGGTTTGAGTTACAAACAAAGGCTGAATAGGTTGGCACCATTTTCCTAGAGCGTAGGAGGTTGAGAGGTGCCCTCATAGAAGTTTATAAAATAATGAGACGTATAGATGGAGTTAATGGTAGTTGTCTTTTCCCTAGGATAAGGGATTAAGGTGAGAGGAAAGAGATTTAAAAAAGACATGAAGGGCAATTTTTTTACACAGAGGGTGGTTCACATGTGGAATGAACTTCCTGAGGAAATGGTGGGTTTGGGTACAATTTCAACATTTAAAACATATTTGGATAGACACATGAATAGAATGGCTTGGAGGGATATGGGCCAGGAGCAGGCAGATGGGACTAGTTTAGCTTGGGATCATGTTCGGCATGGACTGGTTGGACTGAAGGGTCTGTTTCCATGCTGCATGATTCTGTACCTAAGATGGTGCTGTAGGTGGCAACTTGTAAACTTTTCACTGTACTCATTTGAGCACATGACAATGACGCTAATTCAAGAAAGTAAATTCACTCTCAATCCTGCATCCTCCCCGATGGACTTAGCAAAAGGATCTCTGCTACACACAAAAAAGGCAGGAGAAGGAAGGCAGCCATTCCCAGATTTGATTGGCAAGTTTTTTGATTTCCATCCCATTTAAGGCTGCAGTACTGGTGCCTGTGTAGAATAGTCAGATCCAACTACAAATTCCATCCCAAGAGCCGTCCCTAAAGATTGCTGCGAACACACCCATCATGGAGGTGAGCAATATTCTGTCAAAGGCATTCTCCTGGTCCAATCATATAAGGCACCCCTTCCTGCCTCACCCCCTTTCCCCTCCCGGTCTTGCCCATAGGCGATTGTATCCCTGAGTAGTATGTGGCTGTCCAAGGTCTTCCTCCCTGGTACAGCACAGGTTTGGACAGGGTGAAGCACTGACCCAAGAGCAGATCCAATCTGACTGGGACCTTGGACAGAATTTTGAGATCTACCTTTAGCAGTGAAATTGTCACCACTTCTCAATTTCCTCCTTCTTCTCCTTCCTGCTTCTGATGAGGTCCTTCCTCATGAATGCACTCACTCAACCAATGTGTAGGCCCCTGAGTACATCTCTTGCTTTTGTGTCGAACCATCTGTTGGAACCTTTTTTCATTCACCACAGTTAGTAACAATAACAAAGATAATGGGAACTGCAGATGCTGGAGAATTCCAAGATAATAAAATGTGAGGCTGGATGAACACAGCAGGCCAAGCAGCATCTCAGGAGCACAAAAGCTGACGTTTCGGGCCTAGACCCTTCATCAGAGACCTTCTCTGATGAAGGGTCTAGGCCTGAAACGTCAGCTTTTGTGCTCCTGAGATGCTGCTTGGCCTGCTGTGTTCATCCAGCCTCACATTTTATTGTCTAGTAACAATAACAACACTGTTTTCCCTCAGTTCTTATGTCACAATGGTTGAACAGTTAATTAAAGTTTATTGCCTTAAAAGATACTGAAGAAAAAGTAATCATTTGTTATTGCTGATTTCATTCAATACTAATTGGATGTAAATAGGTTAAAGCTTGTGTCCAACGGCCACATGGCCCTTTGTATTGTAACAGCAAACAGCAGCCTTAGAAACAGATGTATTATCATGTTAACCGTTGACAGTCTACTATCTGATGGTCTCTGTTTAATGAAAGAGTAAGCAATAAAACCAGGCAGAAAAGTGCTTCTCAAACAACCTGCAGGAGATTAAGCTTAAATGAAAGATTTTACAGATGATGAGATGTCCGTTGAGCTTCAGTTTAACCTCCTGTACACTCTTGGCTTCCTTTAATTTGACCGCAGATTTGTTTTGGATTGTTGCCCCGTGAGTGCAGTTGTACCTGTATGTGTTTTTTCTAATTCTTCTAGTGTTCTTAGTGTTCTTCCAGTTCCTCATCCTTTGAAATACTAACCATAAACATCTCTATGATTGACACTGTTTCACTCAACAGACTTATAGTACTAAGCTAATTCAAATATACTTTTTCATTTAATCTTGAGGAATGTGCTGCTCTCTTTTGACATTGTAGTGAACAATTGGCATTATGCAAACATTCAGAGCTGATTATAAAAATGTTTAGGGACTTCCATAAAATCAGGAAATAAGAAATGTAAAGAAAATGTCCTTTAGACCTGACATACCTGTTATCCACATCTGACTTCTTCTGCACAATGCACTCCCTACCCTCTGCCTTACCACACACACACACACACACACACATGCACACACGCACACCATCACGCACGTACGTGCACACACACACACACACACACACACACACACACACACCAGCAACAACATTTTTAAAAACTGTAAGAACTGCAAATGCTGCAAATCAGAAACAAAAACAGAAGTTGCTGGAAAAGTTCAACAAGTCTGGCAGCATTTGTGAAGAGAAATCAGAGTTAATGTTTCAGGCCTAGTGGCCCTTCTTCAGAACTGTTGGTAGCTAGTAAAATGTGGGTTGTTATGCAGAAGATAGCTTGTGGGGGGAGGGGTATAAGAAGTAAATGATAGGTGGGAATAGAGCCCAGAGAGAGAGAAAAACAATTGGACAGACAAAAGAGTGGTTAATGATCTGGCTAGGAGGGTGAATAGCTGTTAATGGAGACTGGTAGTGGCTAGCAATGAGATAATGGGAACTGCAGATGCTGGTGAATCCAAGACAACAAAATGTGAGGCTGGATGAACACAGCAGGCCAAGCAGCATCTCAGGAGCACAAAAGCTGACGTTTCGGGCCTAGACCCTTCGTCAGAGAGCTTACGAAGGGTCTAGGCCCGAAACATCAGCTTTTGTGCTCCTGAGATGCTGCTTGGCCTGCTGTGTTCATCCAGCCTCACATTTTGTTGTCGTGGCTAGCAATGAGTTGTGTGTAATAGTAGACTATATGATTAGAAGACGTAGTGTGTGAGGTTGGGGGAGAGCACAAGGTGGTAGGTAGGACATAGGAGAGTTCAAGCTCTAAAGTTATTGAAATTGATATTAAATCCAAAAGGCTACAGGGTCCCCAAGTGGAAAATGAGGTGTTGATCTTCCAGCTTATGCTGAGATTCACTGGAGCACTGCAGCAAGTCTGAGACAGAGATTTTGGCAAGGGAACAGGGCTGTGTGTTAAAGCGGCAGGCAACTGGAAGCTCTGATTCATTTTGGCCGACAGAAAGTAGCTGTTCTGCAAAGTGGTCGCCCAGTCTACACTTCACTTCCCCAACGTAGATGAGCCGCATTGTGAGCAGCAAATATTGTAGACTAGATTGTGAGAAATGCAGGTAAAGCACTGCTTCACCTGGAAGGTATGTTTGGGACTTTGGATACTGAGGAGGGAGGAAATAAACGGGCAAGTGTTACACCTTTAGTGATTGCAGGGGAAGGTGCTGTGAGGAGTGTTGGGAGTGAAGGAAGAGCAGACCAGGGTATCCCAGAGGGAATGATCCCTGCGATAGGCATACAAGGGAGGGGAGGGGAATATGTGCCTGGTGTGTTATTTAACATAGACGTAGAACATTACAGCACAGTACAGGCCCTTCGGCCCTCGATGTTGTGCCGACCTGTCATACCGATCTGAAGCCCATCTAACCTACTCTGTACATCCATATGCTCATCCAATGACGACTTAAATGTACCTAAAGTTGGCGAATCTACAACCGTTGCAGGCAAAGCGTTCCATTCCCTTACTACTCTCTGAGTAAAGAAACTACCTCTGACACCTGTCTGATATCTTTCACCCCTCAATTTAAAGCTATGCCCCCTCATGCTCGCCATCACCATCCTAGGGAAAAGGCTCTCCCTAGACACCCTATCTAAGCCTCTCATTATTTTATATGTCTCAATTAAGTCACCTCTCAACTTTCTTCTCTCTAATGAACATATAGCCTTTAACATAAAAATCTCAAGATGCTTTAGAGGAATGTTAGAACACAAAATATGAGAGGAACACATTATAATGTCTCTAGAATTCTTGATAGTTATTTCATATATTACTAATAAAATATTAATTATTGAAAATAATCTTTTTCTCCTGCAATATCCTTATATAAGCTACAGCTAAGTTACCCAGCTAGTGTCACCTCCATAATTTAAAGGTAAGGAGATGGTGAAATTATTTCATAAAGCAATATGAGACATGGATGGCACATAGCTAAAGGAAATAGGTAGACCAGAGTAGGAGGAATAGTGGGAGAGAACAGGTTGATTGATATTGATTATGTCACGTATAATTTTGCTCCTTTTCTTTGAGGAGGCATGTAGTTGCATTGGAGGCAGTACAGAGGAGGTACACAAGACTGATTCCAGAGATGAGGTGTTTATCTTATTGAGAGAGATTGAGCAGAGATTTAGTCCTATACTCATTGGAGTTAGAAGAATGAGCCGAGATAAAGAAAAATGCTAAAGGGAATTGACAGATTAGACATTTCCTCATGTGGGCAATCTAGAATGAGAGGTCATAGTTGAAGGATAAGGAGTAGCAAATTTAAAACTGGGATGAGGAGAAATGACTTCTCTCAAATGGTGGTAAGTCTGTGGACCCCAGAGTTTGGCTCATGTTGTGACATTGAGTAAATTTAAGGAGTAGATAGGTAGATTTTTAATTAGCAATGTGTTAAAGGGTTATGGAAAGTGGGCAGGAAAGTGGAGTTGAAGCTGAGATGAGATCAGCTATTAGGGTTAGTGTTAGGGTTAGCTCAAGGTGCTGACTGCCCAGTCCTGCTCTTCTTGTAATGCTCTTATTGTTCTCATGTTACACCTTGTACCAAAATATACAACTGACCTAAGGAAGGATATATTGCCTTTGTAGAGGGTTTAACTGATAGTTTTGTGAAATTTATAAAATACTCAAACTTCAGGGATTAAGTTACTTGACATTATCCAGCTAGGGATTAGTACATCTCCGTCTCAAAGTATTAGCTCTGTCACTGTGGTTGTTATTCATTTCTTCCAATTTTTTTATGTAAGAAGGTAAGTATTCTGGACAAGAGGAGATAGACTGTCTGTGTTAGATGACTGAACACTAAACTAGTGAATAAGATTTGTTCAACTATTGTCCTTACAAATTCTGTTCTGAGTGCATTTGATAGCTTGGAATCAATGCCATAAGCCTGAACATACAGTTTTAACTAATTCAAAATTTCTTATCTGATGAAAATGACTGTGACAGAAATTTTGTGGATCCTAATGTCATATGGGGTGAAGTATTGTGATCATATGTAAATATTTGTACGCCCAGTGTCCACCCAATCTTCCAATTAGACTCATGCATAAGTTTGTAATGATTGATCCAATTGTGTGAGGTATGGAACCACATGAACAAGGAAGAATTCAATTCTACCAGGGTTATTTAGATATTGTCTTGAAAATTGGCAATGGAGTAATGACAAGCCATAGTGGCTCTCAAAAAGAATAGATTAAAATGATCCACCATCAAACGAATAAAGTAAAATCACAGAAAATTCAGTCTGCCATCTGAATTGTTATTTGTGCACATCAGTAGGTGCTGGAGCAGCACAATGAAAATGATAAATGTATTATTGTATATAAATAAATTGCCATTTAAGTCTGTGTAATAGTCTGCAGTGGCTAAGTGTAATAGATTGCTGTAGACTGACTTGAAAATAACTGCATTTTACTTGGGGACAGGAAACTTGAAAAGTGCATTAGATTTAATAAATGTCAGCCAATATTATAATACAATGTAACAAAGCATGTATTTGCATAACTTATGCATAACATTCTTATTGTAAGACTCCTTCATCGAAGCTTTTCATTTCACTTTGAGCCATGTGAGAGCTGGCCACCTCCTGTTTAGCAGCATCATTCACTGACGAAAACTTTGATAGTGATAAATTTAAATTCACTGAAACTATTTTATTTCTTGTTGCATATTTCATCCTGTGCTAATTGCCAAACAGTAAATTGATTTCTGCTTCTGACCTTTGAATACACTCATCACAATGACAATTGTACTAATCATTTCATCCTAACCCTCCCACATATTTTCACCAAAATCTATCAGATTACCAGCCCCCTTCATATGTGCAGACAACAATGTGGTTGGAATACTAAGGAATAAAAGACCGTTGTTTTCCATTTAGTGAACACTTCTAATTTATTCAATAAACCATATAATTGCTTCTTCGATATGATTTAGACTTGTGATTTTTAGAAGTTCTTTTTTAAGGAGTAGTTATGGACTTAAATGTAGAACTGACCCATGCAGAGTAGAAAGATGTCATGCTTTGAGCTAACAAGTCTTAGATGTAGGGATAGCAGGGTCAATCCAATAGCTCACAATGATGTTTGTCCAGAGAGGGGAACTTGACCAATGTTCTGGCTTATGCTTACTATACCATGATTATTACTGGAAAGTAATTATGTATGAATATTGGTAATGATTATTCCAAAGATGAATAGGCAATTCGTAATCATGCCTAAAGCTCAGAAATGATGTCTGATCATTTGATGGGGAAGGAAAAAACTCCCATATTCATTCACCCATTCTCATTCTCCACCGAAATCTTTAGGACAGAAGAAATAACTATTTTTTCAAATAATTATCACAGTATGTCCTTATCACTTAAACATCAAAAACAATGGCCTTGTGTATTATCTGCTTAATGTGCTGTGGCACCTTGACAAAGCTCATTCAACGTCTAGAAGGACAAGGACAAAAGTTAGATGGGAACACACTCACCTGCAAGTTCCCCTTCAAGATTTACAGATTTCACTCTTCCTGGAATCACATCTAGAACTCCTTTTCTAACAACACCATAGATTTCCTTACACAACATGACCATCAGTTCAAAAACATGCCTCACCACCACTTTCTCAAGGTAGTTAGGGATGGACAATAAGCACTGGACTAACTTACAATGCTCATATCATGTAAATTTTTTAAGAAAAGATAATGCAATCCGAATTTCTATTCTTCCATTTTATTTTTGAAGTTGATTTGTAAAATGGCACATCTATAGTTTCTCAGGGAACCAAAGGAAAGGAGGCCAAAATCAGAAGAGGTGCTGAAAGGCTGAAAGCATGATTGATGAGTTAAGTTTTTAGGAGTCTCTTGATAGTGTGGTATTAGAGCACTTCACCTTGGTAATTTTAAATAATCTCCTGTCTTATGAAACATGTCCCACTGGACTTTGTGTTTGATGGTAATAGCATTCACAATAACTGCCAAAGCATTCCATCTCTATGATGTACGATGGCTGTTGTGCCATTGACACCTTTGCTATCATTGCTCTCAAGGTTATCAATAAATCATTTGCCAGTTAATTAGTGGAAAAGTCTAAGGAATACCCAAATCGAAGGGCAAATATTAATGTAGAAGGATCCCACACACTTGGTTAAGGAACCACAGATTGATACTAGTGATAAGTTGGCTTCATGTCCTCTTTGCAATATCTATTTTCCACCGAAATTAATTTTTACACATTTAGAGAAGTTAATTGCAATTAAATCCAACTGATGAACATTTTCAAACATTTGTTTCTCAGCCTCTGAGCAGGAACACACTAGAGGGTCAAGCACAAAATGAAATTGGGTGATGACTGAGCAGAAAATGATCTTCAATGCCACTTCTTACAAATTTCCCCAAGGATAGAGAAACTTTTAATATGCAAGTATGTCTAACACAAAATGTAAACCTTGCTTTTGGATCAATAAAGAGAACTTTAGTGATTAAGTGATTTCCTTAGTCTGATTTTTTCCAACTGAGTATTTGAAGTGGTAGCAGTGCCTGCTGGTTTGTTTCTTTTCTCCAGTTTAAAGGGGAGGCAATGGCTTAGTGGTATTATCACTGGGCTGTTAAACCAGGGACCCAGATAATGTTCTGGGGACCTGGGTTCAAATCCTGCCATGGCAGATGGTGGTATTTGAATTCAATAAAATATCTGGAAGTAAGAATCTAATGATGACCATGAACCCATTGTTGGGGAAAAACCCATCTGGTTCACTAATGTCCTTTAGGGAAGGAAACTAGCGAGTTTTGAGAAGATTTGTAGCTCAGGTTGAGGTTCTGGATGTGAGTTTGCTTGCTGAGCTGGAAGGTCAGTTTTCAGACGTTTCGTCACCATTCTAGGTAACATCATCAGTGAGCCTCCGATGAAGCGCTGGTGTTATGTCCCGCTTTCTATTTATCTGTTTAGGGTTCCTTGGGTTGGTGATGTCATTTCCTGCATTGGTGATGTCATTTCCTGTTCTTTTTCTCAGAGGATGGTAGATTGGCTCCAAATCAATGTGTTTGTTGATGGAGTTCAGGTTGGAATGCCATGCTTCTAGGAATTCTCGTGCGTGTCTCTGTTTGGCTTGTCCTAGGATGGATGTGTTGTCCCAAGCAAAGTGGCGTCCTTCCTCTGTATACAGACAACAAACAAAACAAACGTCATCTACAAAATACCTTGCAAGAACTATGACAAACACTACATTGGACAAACAGGCAGAAAGCTAGCCACCAGGATTCATGAACATCAACTAGCCACAAAACGACATGACCCACTATCACTCGTATCCTTACATACAGATGAGGAAGGACACCACTTTGATTGGGACAACACATCCATCCTAGGACAAGCCAAACAGAGACACGCACGAGAATTCCAAGGAGCATGGCACTCCAACCGGAACTCCATCAACAAACACATTGATTTGGAGCCAATCTACCATCCCCTGAGAAAAAGAACAGGAAATGGCATCACCAACCCAAGGAAACCTAAACAGATAAATAGAAAGTGGGACATAACACCAGCGCTTCATCAGAGGCTCACTGATGATGTTACCTAGAATGGTGACAAAACGTCTGAAAACTAACCTTCCAGCTCAGCGAGCAAACTCACATCCGGGAAGGAGACTGCCAACCTTACCTGGTCTGGCATACATGTGACTCCAGACCCACAGCAATGTGGTTGATTCTTAACTGCCCTCTGGGCAATTAGGGATGAGCAATAAATGCTACCTAGCCAGCAGTGCTGTTATCCCATGAATGAAGGAAAAAAAATTCATATCTTCATATTCCTATTACACTCGAATGTCTTTGAGAAATGAATTCTGTCTGGATTGTTCCTAAAGATAAATTGATTGTTCCTCTGATAGTTCACTTGTATTGACAGTGACAAGTGTGAAATTGAACATTGAGACCAGGTGAGAGACTTAGGCTAGATCTCTAGTTTATACTAAGTTAGGCAATTTCTCTGGTTTGACCACAGTCTGTGCTTGGATTAGTTCCAGTGCCCTTAGACAAATAAGGAAAATTTCACTAGGGCCCACTGATCACTCTCCATCAACACCACCCACCAGCGTTGGGGAAGCATACGTTTATTGTTAAGAGTAAGGTTTTATGCCTTCTGTTTTGGATGGAATATGCTGCTGATACCTGCTAATCGAAGTTATACACAACAAAATGATCCATTAACACTTGTGGAATTGTACTCCATAGGTTTCTGCCCTGAGAGGATGTGAGAAGAGATTTTAAAACTGAGTAATATTTATTATGAGCTAATTAAAGTGATAACTGTTGGTGTGACTGACACCGTACATGGCTCCTGATATCATCACAAATGAAACATCTGATGTGTGCATTTTCAGGATCTTATATTTATATTGAAACTATAAGTTTCTCTTCTAGTGTTGCCAACTCTATTGAATGTTTTTCTTTCTTTTGCTTTAGTTTTCTACCTCAGTAGTGGCATTATTCTCCATAAGTCAGATCGTAATGCTATTTTATAAAGGCAGCTATGTTTTACTTTGAAATATTACAGGAGGCCGAAAAAATCTGTCGCAGATCAGGTGCTTTTATTTTTCACAGGAGGGAAAAATTGGATGAAGTGTGTGATTGATGCCAGTTTTTTACTGCACAGTGCTAGAAAATTGCCACAATGTATTATTTGGCTATTGACATATCACGATGATGTTTATTCTATTTTCCCTCATTTTAAAATTGGAATTATTATTTGTTATTGACTCTATGTTATTCAATAAGTCCAAACTATGAACGATTTCGTTGTCCTCTGTTTGTCCTTTCATAACTGAAAATTCTGATGCAGGATTGATGTTAGTCCTTTCAGATCATAACTTAATTGTTGCTAATCCTGATGTCAATTATAATCGCTGATAAAAGGAGTTTGAAGGATGACAGATGCTTCTGTATTGCCAGCTCCTGGTCTAGTTACCAGCATAATCAAAGATCCCTCTGAACCCAGTTATATTCTCTTCCACCCTCTTCCATCGGACAAGAGGTACAAAAGTTGTGAAAATGCACCCCAATAGGTTTAGGAACAGCTTCTTCCCCCCTGTTATCAGACTTGGGAAAGGACGTCTCATATGTTAGAGTTTTCTTCCTCTGCACCTTTTCTGTAGCTGTAACATTATATTTTGCATTCTGTTTTATTACCCTAACGTACTTATGAAAGTATGATTTGTCTGGTTAGCACACAAAACAATGTTTTTCTCTGTATTTCAAGACATTTGATGATGATAAATCAAATCAAATCAAAAAATGTTACTCGATGAGTCCAAGCTATGATTGATTTCATCGCTTTCTGATCATCCTCTCATTACTGAAGATTCCAATGCAGAATTGGTATCAGCATCAACAGAATTGGTAGTTAATATTGTCATTTGTTTATGTTTGGGGAACTTCTGCACCACCTTTGGCCTTTCTCTGGATGCATTGATTATTAAGCCCTAACCTCTAAAACGCAGTGAACCAAATCTCAATGATTGCCTCCACAGTGACCAGTTGGCTATTATGTGTTTCCAAGGGAGGTGTTCTGCAGTGCAGAAAGTTATAAGGCCCTTTTTTAGGCTTGCCAGCTTCAGATCAGCGTATTGGAACATTTTAACTTTTGCTTTTTTTATGTTGATACCTGTGACACCTTGAAGTAGGATAAACAGGATGCAGACATTATGTAATAAATTCTTTAGTACATTTTGTGTGTAGCTTGTGATGGCAATATAATTTATCGGGGTAATATCTAAGGAATTCTTGGAAGACTATTGCTCCATAATGTATCAAACAGTTTGAAACATTTCTTACAAATAAGCCATATTGGAATTTTTATTCTTCCACCTCAATGTTATGTATTGTCTGTATTTTTAATTGAGCAAATCTACGTGAATACAAATCCTGCCTTCTCTGAGGTAGAAGAATATATTCTTCTCTTCAGTGACAGCTGGTTCTGTGCTGTATTTATTAAATAATGCGCTTATAGTGCTGAGCTTATAAAAGTAATTCTCCTTTTTTTAATATGCTCATGATCTGTATTGCAAGTTTTCATGCTCAAATTAATGAAAACAAGTTAAAAACACTTTGCCTTCAAGAGAAACTATTTGGAAAGCTCATCCAGTGAATCAGTAGGTAAATATATAAAGTGGTGTGACATATTTTCAGTACATTTTTAGTTTAATCTGCATCCTATGGTGGCATTGAAGTAGTGATGGAGTGTCAGTGAGATTCTACAGTTAGCTTTTACTCCTAGGCTAAAACAGAGAAAGCAGTGTCCAAATGAGTTTTCCAATTCCACACCCTTTGTGGATGCTTTAATTGTTAAAAAATGTCACAAGCTAAATTAAGCACTCTCGTTTTGCTCTGGAATATAGCCATGGGTGAGGAGCCAAAAGACTGGAGATTGGCTAATGTGGTGCCTTTATTGAAGAAATGTGGTCAGGATAAGTCAGGGAACTGTGTACTAGTGAGTCTGACATCATTGGTGGGCAAGTTGTTAGAGAGATTCTGAGGGACAGAATTTACATGTATTTGGAAAGGCAAGGCCTGATTAGGGATGGTCAACCTGGTTTTGTGCGAGGGAAACCGTATCGCAGTAACTTGATTGAGTTTTTTGAAGAAGTGATGAAGAGGATTGACGAAGGCAGAGTTGTGGACATTATCTAAATTGATTTCAGTAAGGAATTCAACAATGTTCTGCATGCTAGACTGGTTAAGAAGGTTGGATCACATGGAATACAGAGACAACTAGCCATTTGGATACAAAATTGGCTAGAAGGTAGGAGACAAAGGGTGTTGGTTGAGAATTGCTTTTCAGACTGGAGGCCTGTGAGCAGTGTGCTATAAGGATTGGTGCTGGGTCCATTGCTTTTTGTAATTTTTTATAGATGATTTGAATGTGAATATAGGATGTATGGTTAGTAAGTTTACAGATGTCACAAAAATGGGTGGTCTAATGGACAGTGAAAAAGGTTACCTCAGAGTACAACTAGATCTTGATTAGACAGGCCAAGGAGTGGCAGATGGAGTTTAAAAATAGATAAATGTGAGATGCTACATATTGGTAGGGAAAATAAGGGCACAACCTACACATTTAATAGTAAGGGAGTGTTGCAGAACAAAGTGACCTTGGAGTGCCGGAGCATAGTTCCTTGAAAGTGAAGCTGCAGGTAGACAGAATAGTGAAGAAGTCATTTAGTGCATTTGCCTTTATAGATCAGTACATTGCATATAAGAGTTGGGAGGTCATGTCACAGCTGTACAGTACATTGGTTAGGCTACTTTTGACATATTGCATTCAATTCTGGTCTGCCTGCTATCGGAAAGACGTTGTGAAACCTGAAAGTGTTCAGAAAAGATTTACAAGGACGTTGCCAGGGTTGGAGTGTATGAGCTACAGGGAGAGGCTGAATAAGTTGGGGCTATTTTCTCTGGAGCGTCAGAGGCTGAGGGGTAACATTATAGAGGTCTATAAAATCATGAGGGACATGAATAAGCTAAATAGTCAAGGTGTTTTCCTCAGGGTAGGGAAGTCCAAATCTAGAGGGCATAGGTTTAAGGTGAGAGAGAAAAGATTTCAAAGGTATCTAAGGGGCAACTTATTCATGCAGAGGGTGGTGCGTGAATGGAATGAACTGCCAGAGAATGTGGTGGAGGCTGGTACAGTTACAACATTTAAAGGCATCTGGATGGGTATATGAATAGGAAGGGTTTAGAGGGATATAGGCTAAATGTTGGCAAATGGGACTAGATTAATTTAAGATATCTGGGTGGCGTAGATGTGTTAGACCGAACGGTCTGTTTCCGTGCTGTACATCTCTATGACTGTATGGCTCTATATGTGAATTGAGTCAGGTAAAAGAGGTTGAAGAAGGTTTGTGTACAGCACAAAGATTGGTATCGATCTGTTGAGCTAAATTTTGTGTAATATGAATACAATGTAATGGTGCCAGGAACCCTCCCAAACTAAGTGAGAGCTCTGTTAGGTTCAGTTTTTGATGATCAAATCTCCTGCAAACCTTTAGCAGTCAATCTTACTTCCCAGGTGATAACATAGTCCACTGAGTGGCTGGACCAACTGGAAGTTGCTATGGGAAACTCCAGCCATTTTAAACACTTGAACTTCATTTGTGTCACATTAGCTAAATAAATGATACTTTGGCAAATCATGTTGTTGCTCTGAAATGTCGGCGTCAATGAGGCAGGACGCAATTTCTGATGGAAGGTTAGGTAAAGTGCCATGGATGAGATTATTTTATTTATAATAGGATTTTAATAATGGGTGACTCTTCATATAACTGGCATTAAACAGGCAACTAGGCTGTAAAGTGTACCTAATAACAGCAAGAAACATTCAAAAGAAAAGGATTCTGAGGAAGGGTCACTGGACCTGAAACATTCACTCTGCTTTCTCTCCACAGATGCTGCCAAACCTGCTGAGCTTTTCCAGCAATTGCTATTTTTGTTTTAAAAGCAAGTGTGCAATTTTGGGAATCCAGTAATTTAAGAACACTGCTAGCCACAGGCTTCCAGTCCGAAACACAATGCTCCACCATCATTCTCTGTCTCCTACCATATCAAGACAACGAGATCTGTAAAGAGCCGGCATGATGGCTTTTTGTGGCCTCCACCAATTCAGAACCAGGAAGTGTGAGACAACAAACCCCCACCTTCCTCACAGGTTCCCTTAAAATTACAAGTTAACAGGTTAGAATCTATGCAGATACACTGACAATGGTCCAGTACAAATTTACAAGTGTCTGCATTTAACCAAACTTGAAAGTTCCACTTTGCAATGGGAGGGTGACAAATTTATTGCACACTAAAATGGGTTGGAGCCTTTTGTATATATAGTTATATGTAAAGTGGTAAATAAGGCTGGTGAGCTGCAGGTACAGTTTGTCTCATGGTCTGATGATGTTGAGGCAGTCGCTGAGTTCTAGCTCAAAGAATGGAAGGATTGGAAACCCAGTATTTAGTGTTCAGGAAGGATAGAGTTGGAAAAGGATGTGCAGCCATATTAATAAAACAAAACTGCTATAGCATTGGAAAGGGATTATGTTCTTTAGGACAAAATATACGGCCAATTTGGTTTGAACTCAAAACAAGAGGAGCTATTATACTGAGAAAACACGGTGTGAAGCTGGATGAACACAGCAGGCCAAGCAGCATCAGAGGAACAGGAAAGCTTGGCATTTTGGGTCAAGAGGCTTTCCTACTCCTCTGATGCTGCTTGGCCTGCTGTGTTCATCCAGCTTCACACCATGTTTTCTCAGATTCTCCAGCATCAACAGTTCCTACTATCTCAGGAGCTATAACACTAATGGGTGCATAGTAGAGGTCACCAAATGGTTACTTGAGGAGGACTAATTTAAGTGAGTTGTAAAGGGATGTGAGCAGGCATAGCAAATTATAGGCAAAACAGTAACTGAGCAATGGGAGGCCATCAAAGAGGGTACAGGACACACAGTTTGTTACAAAGTGGAAAGGAAGAACATCCTTACATGACTCTCGACCTTAGCATTTATTCTTCAGAAGCTATGGATGCCTCAGAAGCTTAAAATGACCCCTGTCATACTTGTATAATATTTCTGATATGAATCACAGCAAATTTCATTTTGGTCAGGGCTAAAGTGTGCGTGCAAGGATTGCCAGATGGAAGAATGCAGAGTAGACAGGCCACGATGTCAATTAATTTGTAACACTGATTTGACACTACTGCTGCCATTTTGGAGCTCAATTCTCCAGCTAATTCTATTTCTTAACCTCAGCAAAGATTAGTGTATGAGTCATCTGCACTTTGCTAAAAAATCCTTATGGATCTTGAGCAGACCAAGAGTCACATTGCCAGAAGCTGTCAAAGTTACCATGCATATTAATTTATTTGGCTCCTTCCAGACTGGAGCAGAGGATATTTGCAATATCTTCCAGATTGCCTTCCACTGCTATACACGTAGTTACTGATGCTCTGTATTCAAAAAGAGCAGAATACATTTCAATGCCAATTGCCAGACAGCAACAGATGGAACAAACACACAGCTTTGCAAGGATTTCAGGCTTCTATTTGTTGGGTATGTCAATTCAGAGATGGAGCACAACTGAAAGGAATTCCCCTTCTCAACATCTAGTTAGTACATAGAAAGTTAATGTCAATGCCTGGTTTCCTAGCAGCAATCATAACACTTCTGTCGTGAGACAATCCATTGGGTTGTTTGCATTTCAGCCACAAAAACAAACCAAAGGATGGCTCCTGACCCACAAAAACAATCCTTGATGACATGGTGTGTGATTCCATTGCATAAATCATAGGACTGTAAGCAATATATGTCTAACAAAAGCTGTATATATTATGTAGCTCATAAAATATCATAAAGCACACCACCACCATGCTGTAACTCCATTTCACTGATTAGGCCTCTCGAAAGAATCTTGCAGTACAACAAAGCAGATAAATAGATTTATAACTTGAGGGCACATCCCTCGCTATCAGCTACACATTAACCAGCTTAGCAGGATAAGGATGAAGAGAAAGGGAGAAGGAGATGAACTATCCCTTTCTGGCCAAGCATCATGTTAAAGCTCGATGATATCTTTGTTCCACCATTGCTGGGAGTTCTTCACATTCAAATCATATTTAGAATGATATATGCCATATGATCATGCCATAGTGCACTTTCCCTTTGATAAGTGCAGTTCATCTTTAACAAGCGAATGCATCTCAAAACTTGGCGCCATCTTCTGAGGGATGCGGACTCTTAACAGCACACTAGCACTGGCTGCAGTCATTCAACTCAGCAGGCAACGTGTAAACTTTGTTGAAAGCAACAAATTTGTGATGAGCACAGATTACAATTTTTGTGTCTGTTTTTGGCTCCTGTCTAATTTTACCCCCATTCCTGTTAAAGTCAAAGAGAAACAGAAGGCTTATTGATAAATGTCACTTCATACATTGTGGTTCGTCCTAGGAGTCAGTACTGGATCTGGGCTTAATTGCTGATTTTTACCTGAACAGATCTCAGCTGGAGCAGGAGTTGGTAGCACTACTGAATATTTGCACTGAGCTACTGCAACGTAATGTTTATCTGTAATTTGTTTACCTGACTGTAACATTAATACTTTTAACTATGTCTTATTTCTAACTTATACTGTGAATCTCTGTCAGGTAATGGAACTTCCTTTTTATTCCTTCTTTTTGTATCTAATATTTGTGTCTCGATATTTTGTGCCTACAATGGCACCAAGAGTGGTGACACTGTAAACATTTCACTGTACTCCTGTGCAGGCTGGAGGCCTGGAGTGGAACAGGTTGTGGCGTTGGTGGTCAGCAGTTATCGAGGCCAGTCAGACATGATTGGAAGCCCTTGCACTGAGCTACTGCAACGTAATGTTTATCTGTAATTTGTTTACCTGACTGTAACATTAATACTTTTAACTATGTCTTATTTCTAACTTATACTGTGAATCTCTGTCAGGTAATGGAACTTCCTTTTTATTCCTTCTTTTTGTATCTAATATTTGTGTCTCGATATTTTGTGCCTACAATGGCACCAAGAGTGGTGACACTGTAAACATTTCACTGTACTCCTGTGCTTCTGTACTTGAGTACACATGACAATAAATGATAATCTATTCTATGCTATTCTAATCTATTCCATTCACCTTTACAAATCAAAGTCCACTTGTCAACCAATCATGCAGTATAAATATTGGTTTTCCTCTTTGAATGCTATTTCTTGCGAATTGTACTGATACAAAGCTTCATCAAAAACATTCTTCAAAAACTATTGAGATGAATGGGAAGACAATCATATGCTCCTTTGCAGCTGTACCTTTAAAAGTGTAGGGTTGAAAAATTGAGGAGAAAACAGAACAGAAGTTTTACGTCAATGTGACACATTCATCAGATTTTGTAGTAATCATGCAACAAGAGCAAAAACTATTGTGAGCATCTTGTCTCTGACTCATGACATTTTTTTCTTCTCTGATTGCTAAACCAGCTTTTGGCGTTTACTTAATCATATTATTCCTCTGGCCAAGTAAGACATGGAGATGGACTGGATTGGATTGCGTTAGATATAACAGTTCAAACTATTTGAGACATTCACCCAGAGCTGTAAGGTTAGAAGGCAGTCAATGGTTTGACAGGGAAAAGGTCCAAAGACTGAGGATTATGACTGATGATCGATCAAACGGAAAACAACACCAATGACAGCCACCAGGTACAATATGACTGTGGAGAACTGTTAAGAGGGAACACAAAGGACCACCTGAATAGTCAATTTTGAAAAAAAAAATCAGAATGCATTAGCTACGCTGAATTCAGAATTTCAGCACTGTGGAATTTGAGGGATGGTGATTTAAGACATATACAAATGTTTGGTTTGAGACGAAAGGCTAGACATATGAGCTGTTCAGATAACAATGCTGCTTGTAATAAATTTACTTAAGTAAAATACAAACTGTCTATTAGTATTGTCAGACATGAAACTGACGCATTTGGTCATAATAAAAAGTTACAAGGATAAAATAATTTTATAAGCATTACAATCCTTTTGCTGCCCTATGACTGTTGAAGAAAGGAGCTTACAAACATTTTGGACTGCTTACTTTGGGCATCTTTGTGCATAGCTAATTTTCCTTCTGTACATGATGTCATAAAAATATGTAATTTTCAATTAAAAATTCCATATTTGTATTCAGACATAGCCTGTTCTTGTTGTAGAGCAGACAGGAAATAGAAAAGTTGCAGACAGCTTTCTGTATTGTCTGAGAAAGACTGAAAAAATATACTTTTTTCGGATATAATACTGTCATTATATTGCATTATCATTCTTCTCACATTGCAGGAAAACCAAAAAAAAAACTGAAGGTAATAAAATTGGAATGAATCTGTGGAAGAAAAGCTTTCCAGCAATGACTAGTGATACAATTGGATAAAAACAGCACGCTGTAACACGTGCAGCATTTCAAAGGGCAGAAACCAAAAGAAATAACTGGATACAGAGGTGGACTTAATGAAAAGGAGAATCTAATTGAGATGGTACTGGTGAGTCAGCACAGCTGTGCCTGGCTGAAATAAACGAAGCACTTAAAATTGGCAATTTTGAAATTGATGTTGATGTGAATGGATAATGGTTATGAGTTTTTTTACCAATATAAGCAAACTGCCCATTTTAATGTGGGCGTTTTAAGCACTAAGGACTTTCACGACTTCAAAACATCACAAAGTACAGCCAATTAAGTATTTTGAAATGCAGTCACTATTGTAATGCCTAGACTCATCACAGTGCTCCCTTCCAGAGAGACTGGAATGGCGACGTATTCTAACTGCACATGACTGAGACTGGCGTGGATGAATTTCAATACATTCTGGAACAGGTTTTTTTTAATCTGTTAGTGTAGTAAAGTTATTGTGTGGCTATAATTTAATTACTTAAATGAATGTATGGTTTATTAATGTCAAAATATATTTCAACACTTGACACCACATGCTACCCCAGGACCTAATGGAATATAGAGGTTCTAATAACAAGCTGAATTTTTTAAAAAATTTATTCTTGGGATATACACGCCACGACCAAGGCCAGCATTTGTTGCCCTTCCCTAATTGAGAGGGAGGTGGTGAGCCACTTTCTCATATACTGCAGTCAATGGGATATAAGATTTTGAGCCAGCAATAGTGAATAAATGGCAATATTGTTCCAAGTCAGGATGGTGTATTGTTTGAAGGGGATCTTGCAAGTGGTGGTGCTCCCAAATATCCATTGTCCTTGTCCTCCCAGTGACAGAGGTCATGGATATGGAAGGTGCTGTTGTAGAAATCTTGGTGAATAAATGCACTGTGTCTTGTAAATGGTACACACTAATGCTACTGTGTGTCATCAGTGGAGGGAACGAATGTTTAAGGTTGTGGATGGGGTTGCTTTGTCCTAAAAGGCATTGAGATTTTTTAGCATTGAAGGAGCCACACTCATCATGGCAGGTATAGAATATTCCATCACCTTCCTGACTGGTGCCTTAAGTATGAATGACAGGCATTTGGGATTCAGGAGGGGAGGCAATGGCCTACTGCTACTACCTGCTGGTACACTAAACTATTAATCCAGAGACTCTGATAGTGCTCTGTGGACCTTGGTTCAAATGGGAGGTTGTGGGATTGGGATCCAATAAAGATCTGGAATGAAGTGTGCATTTATGACCGTGAAACCATTGCTGATTGTTGAAAATACTTTCTGGCTTACTAATGTCTTTTAGGGAAGGCAACTGCCTTCTTTACCTGGTCTGCCCTACACCTGACTTGGACCTACTGCAGTGTGGTTGATCCTTAATTTCTGTATGGACCATAAATGTTGGCTTGACAAATAATGCCTACATTCTGTGAATAAAAAAAAGGACCTAAATTATTCACCTTCGAATTTCTAATCACTGACCTGCTCTTGTAGCCGCAGTATTAATATGCTAGTCCAATTCAGTTTCTATTAATGGTAACCCACAGCATGTTAATAGTAGGGATTCTGTGATGATAACAACATTGAACATCAAGGAAGGATGGTTAAATTATCTCTTGTTGGAGAAGAACATTGCCTGGCATTAATGTGGTGTGACTGTTACTTTCCAGTTATCAGCCCCACTAAGGTGACTAGGACTAATTTATGGATAAAGTTTTACATAATGTTTAGTAATTCATAGACACATAGAATATAGGAACCTGAGTAGGTGATTTAGCCCTTCAGGCCTACTAAACCATTCAATATGATCATGGCTGATCATCCAAATCAGTATCCTGTCCCTGCTTTCTCCCCCTTACCCTTTGATTCCTTTAGCCCTGAGAACAATATCTATTTCCTTCTTTAAACAGTTCACTGCTTTGACATCAACTGGTTTCTGTGGTAAAGAATTCCACAGGCTCACTACTTTCTGGCTGAAGAAATTTCTCCTCATCTCAGTCCTAAATAGCCTATCCTGCCTCCTTAAAATGTGACCCCTGGTTCTGGACTACATGGTCACTGGAACATCCCTCCTGACTTTACCCGGTCTAGTCCTTTTGAATTTTATGGGTTTCTATGAGATCCTACTTCTTCTTCCAAACGCCTGTGAATATAATCCTAACCGATTCAGTCTCTCTTCATATGTCAGTTCTGCCACCCCAGGAATCAGTCTGATATACCTTTGTTGCACTCCCTTTATAGCCAGAACATCCTTCCTCAGATAAAGAGACCAAAACTGTACACAATACTCCAGGTGTGGTCTCACCAACACACAGTGTAATTGAACTAAGATAGCCTCACACTAAAAAAGCCAACATACCGTTTACTATCTTCACCACCTGCATATTTAATTTCATCAACAGGTGTACAAGGACACCCAGATCGCGTTGCATTTCCCCTTTTCCTACTCTGTTACCTTTCAGGTAATAATCTGCTCCCTTTTTTTGATACCAAAGTGGATAACCTCATATTTATCTAGATCATACTTAATTTACCATGAATTTGCCCACTCACTCAGCTTTTCCAAATCACACTGAAACATCTTTGCATATTCCTTATTGTTCACCCTCCTGGCTTTGTGTTATCTGAAAACTTGGAGATACTTTACACTTAGTCGTCTCACCCAACTCATTAATGTATATTGTCTTGGTCATAATACTCCAAGCACTGCACCCCCACTGGTCACTGGCTGCCACTCAGAAAATGCCCCATCTATTTACTACGCTTTGTTTGCCAAACAGTTCTCTATCCATATATGTACACAACTGCTAATCCCATTTGCTTCACTCTTACTTGCTGATCTCATATTTGGATCCTTATCAAACGCCTTCTGAAAGTCCAAGTAAACCACATTCGCTGGTTCCCCTTTGTAACTACTAATTACATCTTTAAAAATTTCCAGTGGATTTTTCAAGCTTGGTTTCCCTTTTGTAAATCCACACTGACTTTGTCCAGTTCATGCTCGTAAAATAGTAGAGAGGCAATGGTAAATATGATATGTGCAGGACATTTTCACTTTTTTTTAATCTAGTAAAATTCAAGCTCTCAATAATAATCCCAAAATTTAAAAACAAAAGAGATGTATGCCTATAGGACCTATAACTGAGTTATCCATGCATTACGTCAATTGATTAAAACAATCCGTATTTCAAACTGTATATATTAATCAGCTTTCCATCATCATGGAATAAGTTTGGTTTTATAATAAATCAACATTTTTACATTTACTAAGGAAGCCTGCTTGATGGATCTTTTTAGTGCATGTCTAATATAGAGAAAGCATACTATTGGCCATATTGGGAACTGAGTTAAACAATTACATTTCTTTTCTGGCCTGGGTGTAGTCAGACTAGAGACCAGTGGAAGACACAATCAGGAGGTAAATGGAAGGATGAGCTGTATTATTCACGACCCATATCCAGTCGATCAACTGTTGAAACTGTCTGGACATTAATGACATTATGATGCCTTATAAACAAAGGTTGCCAATGTGACTCCACTCCAATAGCAATCAACATGTTCAAGAGAGTTGGAGAGAAATTTGGGAAAAATAATTAAATTTGTAATCTGTCCGATTGTCACAATATATATTTGCCAACTGTGGCCTGGAATAGTGGCTATTATAGACAGGCTGTAGCATCAATAATGAAGAGGAATGAGTGCCAAGTCATATATTTGCTTCTTGCAGCTGAGCATTTGAATGAGTTCTTCGGTTCCTGGAACTATGGCAACATTACAATCTGGAAATCAGCAACAGGAAGCTCAATGCAGTCTTTTCCAATGAGCCTGCACCCCATCATTTTGATAAGTATTACCTCTGTTGACTCCTTTTTCTGAATGACTGGCTTCAGTGTCTCATTCCATCTGCCTGTCACCTCACTGATGTTTACATTGACTTTGTTTCAAATTGAGCCCCTTCAGATTATGCTCCAGTTCGCACCAATAGTTGTTTCTATTCAGGTTATTTCTCAATTCTTTGACGTTTTGAGTGTTTAAAAGCCTGTTTAATGTAAGTAATTTATGGTATCAGTGGCCTCAGTCCAAAAGATTCTCTGGAATAAGTAAAACAATGAAGTGATCTCTGAGTTCATCATATTTTAATATAAATCAGCAGATACATTAACACCATCAAAAGGAAAATAAATTCCTCCTTCTGTCCATTTTAGACAGGAGACCGCTTATTTTTAAACTGTGCCCCTTAGTAAAAGGCTCTCAACAAAGGGAAATATCCTCTCATAATCTATCCAGTCAAGGCCCCTCACAATCATGTACGTTTCAATAAGATCACCTCTGAAAGTGTTGTTATATGGAAAGAGATTGAGCAGGTTAGGCCTCTAGTTATTGGAATTTAGAAGAATGTGAAGTGATCTTATTGAAACGTACAAGATCCTGAGAGGACTTGACAGGATAGATCCTGAAATATACTTACTGGGGATTAACACTTGGGGACACTGTTTAAGAGTCTCACATTTTAGCTAACGATGAGGAAGAGTTTCTTGTCTAAGGGTATTCTTAACCTTTGAAATTAACTGCCATAGAGTGCAGAGGAGGCTGAGTTATTAAATATATCGAGGCTGACTTACACAGAATTTTGCTCTACAATGGAGTCAAAAGTTATAGCTCAGAGGTAGGTAGGAAAGTGGAATTGAAGTCAGATCTTATTGAATAGTAAAGCAGGTTGAGGGGGCAAATGGCCTTCTTCCACTCCTATTTCCCACATTCTTTTAGCACACTTTTTTCTGAGTCTGAAAGTTTTGAGTTCAAGTTCCTCTCCAGGACTAGACGCAAGTATCAAGGCTAACAATCCAGTACAGAATTGGAGGAGTGCTGTATTGGTACCCAGTTGGAGTTTAACGCAGATAGATGCAAGGTGTTGTGATTTGGTAAGACAAGCCAGTGTAGGACTTGCACAGTTAATGCTAGGGCCCTGGGGAGTATTGTCAAACAGAGGGATCTATGGGTGTAGATATACAGGTCCTTGTAAATGACACCACAGGTAGACAGGGTGGTGAAAAAGGTGTTTAGCGTGCTTGCCTTCATCAGTTAGAGCATTGAGCACAGGGATTGGGGCGTCATGTTACAGTTGTTCAGGACATTGATAAGCATATTTGGAGTACTGTGTACAATTCTGGTCACCCTGCTGTTAGAAAGAAGTTATTAAACTGAAAAGCGCGTAAAAAGATTTACAAGAATGTTACTGAGACTGGAAGGTTAGAGTTTAAGGAGAGGCTGGATAGGCTGATACTTTATTCCCTGGAGTGTAGGAGGCTGAGGTGTGACCTTGTAGAAGTTTATAAAATTATGAGGGGTATAGATAAGGTGAAGAGCCAAAATGTTTACCCCAGGGTTGAAGAGTTTGAAACTAGAGGGCATAGGTTTAAGGTGAGAGGGGGAAGATTTCAAAGGGACCTGAGTGACAATTTTTTCACGCAGAGCGTGGTATATATATGGAATGACCTGTCAGAGGAAGTGGTAGAGGTGGGTACAGTTACAACATTTAAAAGGCATTTGAACAGGTGCCTGGTTAGGAAAGCTTTAGAAGGAGATGGGCCAAATGCAGGCAAATGGGACTGATTCAGTTTAGGAAATCTGGTCAGCGCGGACAAACTGGGCTGAAGGGTCTGTTTCCGTGCTGTATGACTCAATGGCTGTATGGACGTGTCATCATACAGGTTCAATCTTAAACCATTGCCTTGTCTGCCCATTCAGGTGGGTGTAAAACATTCCAGAAATGCATAAGGTAATGCTCTTAGAGAGAACGAACAAGTCAAGGAACTGCACTATGAATTGTAGTTCCCTGGAAAGTAGTAAAGGTCAGGGGGACTTGGGTGTGTAAGATGGGTAAATAAGATGGTTAAGAAAGCATAAGGCAGACTTGCCTTTATTAGCTGAGGCATAGTATACAAGAACAAGGAGGTTAGCTGGAACTGCACAAAGCATCGTTAGTTAGGCCACATTTGGGGAGTTGCTCAAGTTCTAGGATATGTTTGCACAAGACGGAATGCAGAGGAGATTTACCAGGTTGCTGTCTGAGCTGGAGGTCTGAGCTATGACAAAGTGTTGGACAAACTGGAACTGTTTCCTTGGATGTGAAATGTTGAATGTGCCCTGACAGAAGTGTGTAAGATTGATAGGAATAGATAGCACTGACAGGAAGGCACTATTTCCATTAAGCGTCAATAAGGAGAGGGCATAGATTTAAGGTAAGAGTTAGAAGGCTAACAGGAGAGTTGAAGAAAAGATTTCACTCAGAGGTGGGAGTTTGGAACACACTGTCTGAAAGGGTAGTTGAGTTAAAAACTCCTATGACATTTAAGTAGTATTTAGATATTCATGCATTGTTATTAGCCTCCAGGGCAATGAGTCAAAAACTTGAAAATGGGATTAGTGTAGTCAACCATCTTTGTCAACCAGTGTTGACATGATGAGCTGAATGGCCTGTTTCTGTGCTATAAACATCTATGAGTCTATTCCATAGCATTATTCCAAAGGGGAGTTATCCCTAGTGTTCTGAGCTAATATGTATTCATCAAAGAACATAATTAAAAGCCTCTTTGTTATCATATTGTTGCTGTTGGGACCTTGCTATGCCATGTTTCCTACATTACAACAGTGGCTACGCTTTGTAAACCATCTTACTGGCTAGAAAGCACTTTGAGACATCCAACTGTAATGAAAGGTGGTGGACAGTGCAAATCTTTCTTTCTCATCTCTGGCACATTCTCCTCAAGCACCATAGCTTCTTATAGCCATCTGATCCTTTTAAAATTATTGTCATTCACAGCCCTCCCAAGACTAATTCTGATTTCCTCACCATTTTATGTTGTTTAACCCACACACCAAAGAATTTCTCATTGTTAGTGACCTTGGGATGTGTGTAAATTATCAAGGTCAATTTTCTTTCATGTGTCCTCCAATCCTCAATCACTCTCACTTTCCAAATGAACTCTCCCACCCAGGACAGCCTTCAATTCAGTACTCAGAATCTTATGGACATCTCAGTGATGTGGACTATGGCGAAATTTGTGTTAGAATCAGACAAGAAGTCCATTGAGGCCAATCTCAATGTCAAGAGCATCCCCCTCACTTTTTATGCCTTTATCTAATAAGGGTTAGGCATGTTTCCTGAAAGGGGCAGCAGTGAGATGTCAATTAAGGTGGCTTATTTCTGGCCAAACATTTTGTTAACACGCCAATATGCTTCATTAATACTCAGCTTCTGAACTTAGTAAACACTCCAAACAAGCTGAACACAAAGTGGGAGCTCAAGCAGGTAACTCCAGCACACCACTGGCTGTGAAAAGCCTCTAGCACCAAACAGCATCACAAGGCACAATGCCTGGGCAAAGCCGCATGTGCCCCTCATCCAAGGACATGGCATCTGACATTCACAATCCTCATGGCAATTCTGCTATCCATTTGTAAGCCTTTTAGGAAGCAGAGAATTGCACTGCAGTGCACACTAACAACTAGCTGTACACAGAGACAGCACTCACCGTCAGTCGACAGCTTGGGACACTCACCACCATATGACTTTCTGAAGAAGGGTCCAGACCCGAAACATCAGATTTCCTGCTCCTCTGATGCTGCTTGGCCTGCTGTGTTCATCCAGCTCTACAACTTGTTAGCTCACAGATTGAACCTGGCTCCCTCTTCTCTTTGCACTCACTCACTTAGTGTCCACCTCATACTCTCATCATCCTTGCCTTGCCTTGATATTCCTTGCCTTGCTGTGCCTGTTAGAATGTCGGCAAAAAGCCAAAGGCTATCAGTAATGTTCTATTGACAAGCTATTCTGCGCAGACGCACAGACAGGCTGCTTGTCACGCTTGTCAGGAGCAATCTATCCAGGGAGGATGGGACATCTCGCAGTACAGCACACCAAGCTGTAAATCTAACACCAGAACATGGGATAGCTTGCCTGCATGGCAAACACACTGCATGTGTATTTGACTAAATGGCCATGTTAGTAAGTGGGTGAGGGCTAACCCTCCATCCAATCAAGGGGTGGGGGACACGGTCAGGGGTCCCAGTACCATCAGTCAAGGTCATTGTCTGCCACAGTTCAGGGGCTTGGCTACAATCAGTCGACAGCTTAGGACACTCACCACCAGATAATGTTGTCTGACAGTAATCCAGGGAGTGGACGCCATCTGTAGGGTCAGCAACAGCAGCAGTCAGGAGAATTGTGTATCATCAGTTAGAGAATTAAACACAGTGCATGGGGTCTGCTTCATATGTCTAAAGGCTGCTTGTTGGAATCAGTCAGAGACCTGAGGGCGAATACAGTCCTGAGGCTCAGTCAATCTGTCTGCCTGTCCACCCCTCCCTCTGTCCATCCTTCTATCCCTTCATCCCTCCCTTCCTCCCTCTATCCCTCCCTTCATCCATCCATCCCTCCCTATTAAAGCAGTGGGGCGATCACAGCCAAATGAGGGTGGGGGGCAGTGAAAGTCAAGGCAGGTGGAGGAGAAAGTATTTGTGAGGGCGAGAGCAAGGATGGTGACTAGGGAGAGAGGAACAGGGTGGGTGTGGAATTTCAAGGAATTTGGGGTATATGGAATGATATGGGGGAGGGGGAGTTATTGACAGTGACCACCACAGTGACATCCATAGGACCAGGGTGGGCATTATTAAGGTGTAATGTTGGGGTCCAGGGTTAGGGAGGACGGCTGTTGGTGTAATTCAATGTGATGGGTCTCAACATTGGTGGGAAGGGGGGCTGTGGAATGGAAGGAAATGGGCTGCTGGGGTAGCGCAAGGTAAAAGGAGACATGGAGGCTCATTGGGGAAGTAGGGGGCAGGTCTACCTGTGACCAGGCAGGGCCCGGTATTGATGGGGTGCTCTACAAGCTGCATTCCCTGCTGCCGCTTGCTGTTCTCTAGCTGTGAAATACATTGGAAAATGGCTGAGACAGTGCACAGGATGGGTAGACTCAGTGTCAGTTTGATGGGTGAAAGCACAATGTCCATGTTGCTGGCATTAGGACATTGAAGGGGTTAATACATGAAGCATGTATTTATAAACTCTAGCTGCATTTCATTCCTAAACATTTCTTTGTACATGTGCAATGCATGCAGCGTGAATGTGCTGATGGTGAAATGTTGGTTAAAGCAGATTGCGTGGTGCCATCGGTGCTATGTAAACTCACGTTGTCTTCTCAGCGATGGGTTTGTTTATGGCAATAACTCAAAAGGAGACAGAGTTCCCCATGATTTGTGGAATTTAGCAGGTTGTTGTGGGACGGGGGAGCATTGCTGCATCATCAGCCAAGTATGACGCTGGTCTCTGATGGCTGTAGTGGAAAGTGGAATGGCTGAGGTGGGTGTGAGATGGGAAGGAGGTCACAGCGTTGCAAGCTCTCTCTCCCTTTTGGATGTAATGCATTGGTCACTCAGCAGGTGAGGAACCTTCACTGAGTTGGTGCCCAAGCTAGGACCAGCCCCGTGGTAGAGCAGACGATGGGGGCTGCTGAAGGTCTGGTTCCACAGCTCAGAGCAGTCTTTGAGGGAAGGGACCCTTCCGGTATAATCTGGACCCAGAGTGCCACTCCATCCTGGGTGCTGGGCTCTGTACAATTGGAGTAGCCAGTGAGATGATGGGATAGATGCTGTGAAGCCAGGGGAATGGGTGCAGCTGTCCCTGGAGGAGGATTAGGACATTCAGTTGTAGGACAGAGCTCAGGCACAGCTGACGTTACAAGGCAGACAGGATCTGATTAACACCTAGTTCCAGCAGGTGCTGGGTGAGCACACACAACCGTCATGGTCTATCACTGCTAAGCTGCCAGCATTGAGTTTGCATTGTGAGTGTGAACTGTAGCCTGTGTCTTCTGTTTTGCAGAATGGCAATTAACAATCATATTTGGATTTGTCCAAATGTTTACGTATGTGATATTTCACAGCTGGACAATGATGAGACGAAGGTGTCCACTCAGTTTTGACGACACAGTATCAGGGACTCAGAGGGAGTCTCTAGATGGGATGCATGAAGGGACAGGTAGGCTGTGTGGCCTGGTGGGTAAATGGTGATGAGGGTGAGAGAATGGGGTGCATGTGCGAAGGAGTGTTAGTTGCTATGTGCCATGCACAGCATGGCTTTATAGCTGATGTGCCATTGTAATGAGGAGCAATGCCAATTGCAACATTTGTCTGGATGCATAGTAGCTTCTTTGACAGTGAGAGTCTTTTTCCGAGGATGATGACGTCAGCTTGTACAAGGGGGCATAGCTACAAATTGAGGGGTGATATATTTAAGACAGATGTCAGAGGCAGGCTCTTTACACAGAGAGTGGTAAAGGCGTGGAACGCCCTGCCTGCCAATGTAGTTAACTCAGCCACATTAGGGGCATTTAAACAGTCCTTGGATAAGCATATGGATAATGATGGGATAGTGTAGGGGGAGGGGCTTAGATTAGTTCACAGGTTGGCGCAACATCGAGGGCCGAAGGGCCTGTTCTGTGCTGTATTGTTCTATGTTCTATGTTCTATAACATGGACACAAGGAATGCTGGTCTTTTGGCAGCTATCCAGTGAGTGGTGAGTTGTTCTGTGAACAGTGTGTGGTGAGATGGAGCTGAAATCAGACATGAGGGAAGGAGAAATATCACTGGGTCTCACAGCAAGAATCCCTCCAAAAAACTCAACACAACTCACAACCTTTTTCTTTATCTCCATCTGTACCCATTACATACCACATCTCTCACAAAGCTCATAACCCCCTTCATCCAATAAAACCTCTCCTAGTTCCGCCTGCTACAACCCTTAACTTCATCTTTTCTCAGCCCATTACCACACAATTACTTAATTGCTTCTGTCTTTCCCTTTTGACAGCTTGCTGCAACAGCTGAATCAGAAATAAGGTATTTTATAAGGATAATTTTAAAAGTGAGGAGGGAGTAGCATGGGAATGGAATTCCCAAAATTCGAATGGAAAGTGCTGAAAAACTCTAGCAGCAGTAAGTTTGTGAAGGAGCGCATGTTGCAAGATACAAAAACAACTCTGGTATCATATAAATTTATTGTCTCCCCAGTTTTAATTTCAAATTGAGTGAATCATTCCAGTTTCAACTGATTTTGCTGAGAGCAATTTGGCCAGGACTTGTTTGCAGTAGTCAGCATTTTCACTCTCAGGAATTCAATTTGCCGAGCCTTTCCTCTTCTTACAGTGACACCTACAGCCGTGATGATTGCTGTTAATGAAAAAGGTTGAATGTTTTTACTTCAAACATGGCCATTTGAAATCATCTGCTCTGCTTGTTAAAATTCAAGAGATCGCCTAAGTGTTGAGAAGCAGAGCATTCCATTTCGTAGATGATCTTGCAGATATGTAAATTTAGACAGTTTTTAGTTCCAAGCCTTGTTTCTTTGGGACTTCTGACAATTGCCTGTGAAAATTATTAAATTGTTATTTTGAAGAGTTCCTGTCATAGTTTTGCTGACCATGTCATGTTTGTGTTTCAATCTCCCTTGACTCAACATGTGTCAGTTTTGTGTTATTTGCTTATAAAGATGTTGTGTATTTTTTTGTTTTATAGATATGCTGCTCAGGATCTCATCTTTATTTTCTTGTTTGTACTAACGTCACAAATGAATTTCAATTGTAATTTTCATCTGCAGTATGACTTGTACAAGTTTCAGGCTCATAAGATTAGAGTAAAATGTTAACTTGGATTGAGGAGCAATTAAATGATAACACAGGTTTCACATGGTATAGTAGTTAGTCAGATTAGATCAGGGGAGCTAGCTAATTGGATACAAGATTAGCTTGAAGGCAGGAGTCTGACAGTAGAGGTGCAGGCCTTCAGACTGGAGGCCTGTGACCAGCGGTGTGCCACTAGCATCGGTGCTGGGTCCACTGGGTTTTGTCATTCATGTAAATGATTTGGATGTGAATGTAGAAGGTTTGGTTAGTAAGTTTGCTGATTACACCAATATAGTAGTGGACAGTGAAGAAGATGATTTCAGAGTACAACAGGACTTTGATCAGATGGGCCAATGGGCTGAGGAGTGGCAGGTGGAGTTTAATTTAGATAAATTTGAGGTGCCACATTTTGGTAAGGCAAACCAATGCAGCACTTATACAGGCCCTTGGGATGTTGCTGAACAAAGAGACCTGGGGGTACAGGTTCCTTGAAAGAGGAGTCACAGGTAAGCAGGGAGGTGAAGAAGGTATTTGACATGCTCACCTTCATTGGTCAGAACATTGAGGATAGAAGTTGGGATGTCATGTGGCAGCCGTACAGGACATTGGTTAGGCCACTTTTGGAATACTGCACGCAGTTCTGATCTCCCTGCTCTAGGAATGATGTTGATTTATAAGGATGTTGCCAGGCTTGCAGGTTTTGAGCCATTCGGAGAGGCTGAATAGTTTGGGCCTATTTTCCTTGGAGCATCAGAGGCTGAGGAGTCACTTATAGAGGTTGATAAAATCATGAGGCACATGGATAAGGTGAATAACCAAAGTCTTTTTCCAAGGATAAGGGGGTCCAAAACTGAAGGGCATAGGTTTAATGTGGGAGGGAAAACATTTAAAAGGGACCTGAGGGACAACATTTTCAAACAGAGGGTCGTTCATATGTGGAATGAACTGCCAGAGGAACTGGTAGTTGCAGATGCAGTTAGAACATTTAAAAGACATTTGGATGGTATATGAATAGGAAAGATTTAGAGGGATATGAGCCAAGCACAGCCAAGTAAGGCTAGTTTAGTTTGGGAAACATGGCTGGCACAGACGAGTTGATCCAAGGGATCTGTTTCAGTGCTGTATGACTCTACGACTATATGACAGCATTTCTGTCTGTAGCTCCCGGACATTGTACAAAATCGAAAAATAAGCTGAAAAATTTTCCCACTAAAACTATATCTAACTCAAATTCCCTCCATTTAATTCTGGAAAAAAATCTCTAGGCAGAATTTGTAACTGGTATTCGGGCCTCATCTCTCAATTGTCTTTCCTTTTCTCTTATAGTAGCAAAGATATTCTACCCTAGATGAATTTGACAAGCTTTTAAATCACACTGAAATTGGCTCTCATGTGATAGATGTACACATCCGCTTTCTTGCATAAGTAGGACAGGTATCAAGGTAAGAAAACCCACTGATACTCTTCTTCTGTGTTCATAGAACAGTGGGCACAGGAACAGGCCCTTTGGCACACCATGTCTATGCTGACCATGATGCCATTCTAAACTAATCCTAACTGCCTACACATGATCTGCATTCCTCTATTCCCTGCCTGTTCATGCATCTGTCTAAATGCCTCTTAAACATTGCTATTTTATCTGTTTCTACCACCTCCCGCCCAGCATGTTTCAGATCCCTACCACCCTCCGTGTAAAAGACTTACCTCACCCTTCTCCTTTAAACTCTCCCCCTCTCACCTTAGCCCTATGCCACCTAGTATTTGACATTTACCCTCTAAAAAACTCCCAGCTATCCATCATATCCATGGCTCTTGTAATTTTATATATTTCTATCAGGTCAACCATCAGTCTGTGACACTCTAGAAAAAACAATCCAAGTTTGCCAAAGATAGGAGGAACTTGCAGATGCTGGAGAATCTATGATACCAAGGTGTAGAGCTGGATGAACACAGCAGACCAAGCAGCATCAGAAGAGCAGGAAGGCTGATGTTTTGGGCCTAGACCATTCTTTAGAAATGAAGCCCTTTCTGAAGAAGGATCTAGGCCCAAAACATCAGCCTTCCTGCTCCTCTGATGCTGCTTGGTCTGCTGTGTTCATCCAGCTCTACACCTTGGTATCTCAAGTTGGTCCAAAGTCTCCTTATAATTAATACACTCCAATCCAGGCAACCCCCTTTGCTCCCTCTCCAAAGCCTCCATATCCTTCCTATATAGTGGCAACCTGAACTGCACACAATATTCCAAATGTTGCCTAACTAAAGTTTTATACTTCTCCAACATGACTTGCCAACTTTTATATTCAATGCCCCAACCAGTGAAGATATGCATGCAGTATGCCTCCTTTACCACCTCATCCACTTGTGTTGCCACTTGCAGGGAGCTATGGACTTGGACCTCAAGATTCCTTTGTACATCAAAGCTACAAATGGTTCTGCTGTTAACAGTATGCATTTCTTTTGCATTTGATCTTCCAAAATATATCACCTCCTGTTTGTCCGCATTAAACTCCATATGCCATTTCTCCACTCAACTTTCCAGCTAATTTATTTCCTGCTGTATCCTTTGACAACATTCCCTATTGTCCAACACTCTTCCAATTCCTATGTCGCCTGCAAACTTACTAATCAGACCACCTACATTTTCATCCAAATAATTTATATATATTTTACAAACGACACAGGACCCATCACTGATCCTTGTGGATCACCACTGATCAGAGATTTCCAGTCAGAAAAACACCCCACCACAACCACCCTCTATCTGACATGACCAAGTCAATTTTGTATCCAACTTACCCACTCACCGTGGATCCTATGTGGGTTCATCTTCTGGACTAGCTTACCATGAGGGACCTTGTGAAATGATTTAATAAAATCCATGTGGATGACATTCACTTCCTCAAAAAATTCAATCAAATTTGTGAGACAAGACCTCACCCACACAAAACTGACTAAGTTAATTCTTTCCCTAATATATAGACTGTAGAATCATCCAATTAAATAGCTCTACACAGACCAAAGATTAAACCTATGACTATCTGCCCTCCTTTGCTTCGCTCGGTATTGCATTTACACATGAATGTTTAGGGTGTTAATGACATTAGTTCTCAAAGTTCCTTTCATATGTTGGTTTTGTGGAGTTCAGTTTGAAGAAGTGTGAGGTAATTTACTTTAGCCCCAAGAAAAATAGTTTTGAGTATTTTCTAAGTGTTTAGAAATTAGGATCTCACAAGGGACAGGGAGATTTAAAGGTGCATGTACAGAAATCAATAAAAACAGGTTCAAAATTAATTAAAATGTCTCATAGAATATTAGCCTTTATGTCAAAGGGGCTGAATTTATGCTCCAGATGGAAAAGGTTCTGGTTAGGCTACATCAGAAGAACAGTTCCATTCTGGATATTGCACCTCAGGCAGAGTATTTTGATCTTGGAGGGGTGCCTCTTCATCCCCTGCAGACTCTCACCCACCATATTGATCTTCTAAAATACTAACTTGAGCTGCAAACTAAGTGTTAGTATTAATGTTGCAATTGATCTGTTGACTCAGCCTTGTCCATTTCTGACAGCATTTATAAATGTTATGTCATTTTGACCCAGTCTTTGTAAGTTTTTTTTTGCCGTAGGGTGAATTTCAACAGGAGACAATTACTTGCAAAGGACCCAGAGTATGAGCTTTGTAGATAATGCATTAGTTCCTGATCAGTCTTCAGCAAGTACAATTACAGCAGTGACAGGAAAACAGATAGGAGAAGTTAGACAGAGATAATGGGAACTACAGATGCTGGAGAAGCCGAGATAACAAAGTGTGGAGCTGGATGAACACAGCAGGCCAAGCAGCGTCTTAGGAGCACAAAAGCTGACGTTTCGGGCCTAGACCCTTCATCAGAAAAGGGGGATAGGGAGAGGATTCTGAAATAAATAGGGAGCGAGGGGGAGGAGGATCGAAGATGGATAGAGGAGAAGTCTGAAATAAATAGGTAGAGATAATGGGAACTGCAGATGCTGGAGAATCTGCGATAACAAAGTGTGGAGCTGGATGAACACAGCAGGCCAAGCAGCATCTTAGGAGCATAAAAGCTGATGTTTCAGGCCTCACTGATTTTAACCTCATTGCAAATCCTCTTCCAGGATACCTAACCTGAAGAAGTTACCCTCCTCCCTCCAGACCAACCTCAGGGGATCCCTCTCCCACTGCAACTCTCTGAAGGGTCTAGGCCTGAAACGTCAGCTTTTGTGCTCCTAAGATGCTGCTTGGCCTGCTGTGTTCATCCTGCTCCACACTTTGAAATAAATAGGTCTGCTGGTCACGGATTCACGGGCTCATTTCCTGGAGATTTTCTGAAATAATGTTAAGATGTTTTTCTGGTGTAAGAACATCTTGGATTTATTGAGAGTTAAACCATCCTCAATGTACTAAAAATCTAAAACAAGCAGCCAACCCCTCTTCTCTCAAGGGCCTAATGAATATTTATAATGTTGTTTGCTAATGTCTAAACAATGTATATGATACATCCTCTCACAAAAGGCTTTTCAACCAAAGCAGAAGAATGATCTAAGATTGAACAATGAAACAGACGATGCTGCATTCGTGTACTGCTATGTGTGAGACAAGTACAAATCGTTAAAATACTTGCTTTAGCCAAAAGTACTTCTAAATTACAGTTTCATTTTCTCCCAAAAGAAAAGCATGAATATATCTTTGATGCTAATAATCTACTTTTGTTTCCCCACCTTAAATATCATGATTTAAAAACCGATTGTGGTTTTAATTCAGTGACTATTGAACAGCAATGACCCCCTACTCAAGAGAAAGTACCACTGAACTAGAAATAGCAGCAGCCAAGCAGATTCTGTAATTACTCATTGGAATGGAAGCAGCTGCAATCCACCAATGAAATGCCATCTGAGAATATTCACCGGAGGACAGATCTCATATTGGACAGAATTAAAATAAAGCAAAGAACTGTGGATGCTGGAAATCTGAAACAAAAATCACTGGAAAAACTCAGCAGGTCTGGCAGCATCTGTGGAGAGACAGCAGAGTTAATATTTCAAGTCCAGTGATGTTTGTACTTTGACAGAACGAACATGGGCCTAAATTCCTCCTGGGCTTTATTTGCCCTCCAGTCTCCCACCCTACAATTCTAACACACAAACTAACTTTGCAGCACTGTTGAAGAGTTTAAAAGAGCATTCTGGTAACTCGCTAAAGATTCTTTTTGTTATGCATTAGTTTTAATGATTCAGTGATGGTAAGGGTACTTAGTCTGGATACAATCATAATAAAAATCGAAAGATGGAGTCTTACAGGGACCTGAACAACAAGCCTTAATGGCATAACTGTATGAGAAGTCTGACAAGTCCCATCCCAGTGTCAGAAGCAAATCGTTACATCTTTTATGCGTCTCGTGGATTTTGAAGCAAGTGTTTCACTCAACAGCAGCAAGTGGTCAATTAAAACAGGTTAGTGCTTCTTAAACACCCTATTAGCTACACATCTAGCCTATGCAGCTTACTATTTTACCATACGCACTGAGCAAATTAGACTTGAAAATTCTCAGTATGGAAGAGAAAGCAATTACCTGCCAACTTCAGTTCACCACTGGCCTTGAAAAGCCTCTGTTATGCTCAGCACAAAACAGCATCTCAGGGCATGATCCATGAGCACCAGCCATAGGCATTCCTGGTCCTCCTTGTCCATAGACATTGGCATGTGAGATTTTCCACACACTCATCGTCCACATAGCAGCTGTCTGATTTGCTTGCAGGACACTTGGGAAGCACAGACCTGCATTGCTTGGCACACCCACAATTCCTATTGAAAGGCTGTTGCAAGGACACTTTAATGGGGACAGGTGGCTCCTGGATTGGGCCAGATTGCATCTCAGGGCTGCTCACTTGCTCTCTCAGCAATCACTTGTGCCCTACCTGCAAGCTCATAGCATCACTGCCTTCCCTTACTTTGACACATTGTCACTTCAGTAGAACCTAAAGGCGATTAGTACTGCCATATAGGTGAGCTCTTTTGCACTGATGCACAGAATCGCAGCTTGATATATTTGTCAGCAGGAATCTGTTTGAGTTGTGGGGGGGTTTCGCAGGCAGTGAGGCAGGGGGTCTTGTTGTATGGCACACTGAGATGTTGGGAAGCAGAGGCATTTGTTGAGGTGGGGACAAGGTGATGGGGTAAATGGGGCATAAGTGGATCAGCATAAGAGGACATGGTAGACCATGGAGGGGGTGCAGTATTATTGTCAGTGACTACCAAAGTGGCCTCCCCAACAAGATCCTAGCGCAGCAGTTTGGACATCATAACAGTGTAATGTTGGAGCTCAGGGCAGAGAGGACACTTGAAGGCAAATTTCAATGTTGTTGGTCTCCACATTCGGGGAAGATATGGAAATGGAGTGATGGGGTAGAACAAGGGAAAAGAGGACTTGGAGGATCTGGGGTAGTCACCTACATGGCAAATAGGTCAAGTCTGGTGCTGACAGCGTCCACTGCAACATGCACTCCCTGCCATTCTCTAGGTGCAAAATACACTAGAAAATGGCTGGGACAATGCGTAGACTGTGTCAGTTTGATGGGTTAAAGCACAATGTCCACATCTGCTGGATATTAGGACATTGAAGGAGCAAATACAGGAACCATGCATTTCCAAACTCCAGCTATATTTCATTTGCACGTATTTCTTTACATATATGCGATGTATGCAGGCTGAGTGTGCAAAGGCGAATTGCACCATGCCATTGATCCTTAAAAATTGAACATTGGCATCTCAATGATGCTAAAGTTAGCGGCAAAGACTTACAAAGGAGTGAATGCTAGATAAAAGTATCCAATCATTTATGAAATATCCAAGGATGCTATGGGAGATAGGGAAATTACCTCATCATATGTTATTTAAGATTGAAAATGGATTCTGATGGATGCATTAGAAAGTGGAATGGCTGAGGTGAGTCTGGGTTGGGAAAGGGGTCAAAGCAGAGCAGGCACTCTCCCTTTTGAATGTAACACATTGGCCAACGCAGCACCTTCATGAGTCGGTGCCCAAGCTGTGACTAGCCCTATGATGGAGCAGATGATGGAGCTGCTGAAGTTCTGGTTTCACAGCTTGGACCAGAAACAGCCCTCCAGCATAATCCGGCGCAACATGCCGCACCATCTTGGTGTGCTGGCCTCGGTATAATTGAAGCAGCCAATGAGGCAATGTGCTGGACGGTGAACTAATTTGATCTGGTTTGATTTGATTTATTATTGTCACGGGCACTGAAATACAGTGAAAAGTATTGTTTTGTTTGCTATCCAGGCAAATCATATCTTACATAAGTATATTAGGTTAATAGAACAGAATGCAAAATATAGTGTAACAGGTACAGAGATGGTGCAGAGAAAGATCAAGTGTAATATGAGAGGTCCACTCACAAGTCTGATCATAGTGGAGAAGAAGCTGTTCTTGAATCTGTTTGTACGTGTTCAAACATTTGTATCTTCTGCCCGATGGAAAAGGATGGAAGAAAATATAATTGGGAGAATGGGAGCAATCTTCCGAGGAGGAGATGGAGGATATTGGGGAGGTAGAAGCTCCCCTTGTGCGAGATAGAGTTCAGCTTGTTTAGGCACTACAAACCAGACATGATAATAAAATGTGAGGCTGGATGAACACAGCAGGCCAAGCAGCATCTCAGGAGCACAAAAGCTGACGTTTCGGGCCTAGACCCTTCATCAGAGAGGCCTGCTGTGTTCATCCAGCCTCACATTTTATTATCTTGGAATCTCCAGCATCTGCAGTTCCCATTATCTCACAAACCAGACATGACCTGATTGACGCCCAGTTCCTGTCAGTGAGAGCTGGGAGTTGCAGACTATTCTAGAATGTTTAAAAATAAAGTCATAGGTTTTATTGCCAATATTTGGTTTTCATTGTGGGGGTGAACTGCAGCCTTCATCCGTATTATTTGTGTTCACGTTTGCTGTCCGTAAATAGAACTCTTATTCGGAATTCATTGATTTGTCCAAAATGTGACGTTCCCCTGCTGGACAATGACATGCTGCAGGTTTACAGTGGGCACTGGGGATGGAGTAGCACTGACTTAGACTAGGTGTTTCAGTGAAATGATGTGGAGGTGCCAGTGTTGAAATGTGATGGACAAAATCAGAAGTCACATGACACCAACTTATAGTCCAACAGGTTTATTTGAAATCACAAACTTTTGGAGTGCCATTCCTTCATCCGGTGAAGTCTGACAAAGGAGCAGCTGTCCGAAAATTTGTGATTTCAAATAAACCTGTTGAACTACACATAACCTAGTGTCATGTGACTTCTGACTAGGTGAAATGGAGCTAAGGACAGATAAACTAGAGAAACTCAGCAGGTCTGGCAGCATGTGTGAAGTGAAAGCAGTGTTAATGTTTTGGGTCCAGTGACTCTTCTTCAGAACAGGTCAGAAATTATGTGGCCTGTTGGCTAAACAGTGACTTGGGTGAGGGAACAGGGTTGTATGTGCAGGGGAATACCAACCATGAGCACACGGCATTGTGGCTATTTACGGACAGCAAACGTGAACACAAATAATACGGATGAAGGCTGCAGTTCATCCCCACAATGCAAACCAAATACTGGCAATAAAACCTATGACTTTTTTAAAATTGTGCCAATACACTGCTGGTGAGGGGCAAACCAGTTTACTAAGGCTTGTCCAATTGCACATGGCCTTTTAAAAGCTGGCACTGATGCTGCAGGTTCCAATCTTTCAGCAGACAGCCACCGATTGGCAAGTTGTTCTGGGAATGATGTGGTAAGATTGGGCTAGAATTGGATGAGAGAGATCCCATTGGGATAGGGGATGTAGTTAGTGAGATGAGTTTAGTTAGATATGGTGAGAAATCTCATTAAGTCTCATGGCGAGGGTCTCTCCAAAAATGTGATATAAAAATGTAAGATTCAGCCCAATGTGTCTTTTTTGAAGTCTGCGGAAGGTCGGCCAGCAATGTGCAGAAATAAAGTTAACGTTTCAGATTGGTGAGCTTTAATCAGCACTGTGAGGTTGGAAACTGAACAAGTTTTAAGGAAGGATAGAATTCTATAAGTATAATCACATCCTTGTTGGCTATTCACTCACATACATAGACTTCCCAATACATGCCACTCACTAACATTTGGAAGATAGGGCTTGCATAGAACATAGATCATAGAACACTACAGCGCAGTGCAGGCCCTTCGGCCCTCGATTTGCGCCGACCTGTGAAACCAACCTGAAGCCCATCTAACCTACATTATTCCATTATCATCCATATGTTTATCCAATGGCCACTTAAATGCCCTTAAAGTTGGCGAATCTACTACTGTTGCAGACAGGGCATTCCACTCCTTTACTACTCTCTGGGTAAAGAACCTACCTCTGATATCTGTCCTATATCTATCACCCCTCAATTTAAAGCGATGTTCCCTCGTGCTAGCCATCACCATCCGGGGAAAAAGGCTCTCCCTATCCACCCTATCTAATCCTCTGATCATCTTGTATGTCTCTATTAAGTCACCTCTCAACCTTCTTCTCTCTAATGAAACAGCCTCAAGTCCCTCAGCCTTTCCTCATAAGACCTTCCCTCCATACCATGCAACTTCCTGGTAAATCTCCTCTGCACCCTTTCCAATGCTCCCACATCCTTCCTATAATGCAGCGACCAGAACTGTACGCAATACTCCAAATGCAGCAGCACCACAGTTTTGTACAGCTGCAACATGACCTCATGGCTCCGAAATTCAATCCCTCTACCAATAAAACCTAACACACCGTACGCCTTCTTAACAACCCTATCAACCTGGGTGGCAACTTTCAGGGATCTATGTACATGGACACAAGATCTCTCTGCGCATCTACACTACTAAGAATCTTACCATTAGCTCAGTACTCTGTGTTCCTGTTACTCCTTCCAAAGTGAATCACCTCACACTTTTCCACATTAAACTCCATTTGCCACCTCTCAGCCCAGCTCTGCAGCTTATCTATATCCCTCTGAAACCTGCAACATCCTTCCGCACTATCCACAACTCCACCAACTTTGGTGTTATCCGCAAATTTACTAACCCATCCTTCTACGCCCTCATCCAGGTCATTTATAAAAATAACAAACAGCAGTGGCCCCAAAACAGATCCTTGCGGCACACCACTAGGAACTGAACTCCAGGATGAACATTTTCCATCAACCACCACCCTCTGCCTTCTTACGGCTAGCCAATTTCTGATCCAAACCGCTAAATCACCCTCAATCCCATGCCTCCATATTTTCTGCAAAAGCCTACCATGGGGAACCTTATCAAATTTGTATTTTGCAATTGTAAAATGTCTGTCATAATCTCAGGAAGTCCTAAGATGTTTCAGATCTCATCAACTCTTTGAGTTGTCACTGTTATAAAGTAGAAAAAGACTGCATACAGTTTGTACAATATGTATAAGTGTGTGAAAAGTGACAGGTAATGTGTTTTTGTGGTTGAGGGTGAAGCATTCACCAGGACGCCAGAGAGAACCTCCCCTATTTTCTTCAAATATGAATTGCTAATCGATCTTTTATATCCATCTGGAAGAGTAGGTAGGACCTCAATTTAATGTCTTATCCAAAAGATAGTATCTCTGACGGTGCAACACTTCATCAGTACTGCACAAAGGGTCAACTTAGATTATATTCTCAAATCTATAATTAGAACTAGAATCTTGTGATATACAGATAAGAATACCACTACTAAACTAAAGCTAATATGTAAACAGCAACCTCAATTGAATTAATTTTATTTCCTCTCTCCGACCCACAGATGTCGTAACTTACATTGCCACTGATTCACCTTTGGATCAGATCATTTCTGTTCCATCAAGCTAACTTGCTTGTTGTGCAGAATGAGTAAATCTAAGAATTATAGTTTGGAAGATACATTGATTAAGTATTTTAACTCTCTCGATATTAGAGTTTGTCATTCTTTGTCTTGCATCTTAGCATTGCATTTTAGTAATCTGTGTACACGGGCTGCTCAATTTCATTGGATCCCCACAGTGAACATGTGTGAAAGATCATACTCCCCAGTCGAACTGTTCAATTAGTTCCCTCTTCTGTCTCGCTCTCAAGAGATGGAAAGTATGGGACTACAATGAGGCATACCTATTCCAACATTCTTAACACATGTATAATGGCCCTATTGAAGTTATAGGGACATAAAATGTAACAAAAATAAGTGACCATTGTACTTTCTTTATTTCTCCACAAACCTGAATGGATTTTTTTTGGCAAATCATCAGGGACCCAAAGCGCTTAACACACAATAGAATCACAGACACATATTAATGCCAGCATTCCAAGGTGTAACAAGTAACTTACTGATGTCGAAGTATTCTTGAGAGTGGCTTGACAGCAGAATGAGCTTTGGGAACATAGACTTTGACCAAAAGGTTATTGAAATTAAAAGTCTCTATCAAGGATGACAGCCAGTCAGTAAATGTGACAATATCATAAATCATGAATGCACGTTTAGAATTGTTACTGAACCTCAATGTGAGATTATTACATGAAAATCACTCTCACAAATCCAAAGGTAGTTGTAGGAGGAATGGAAGATATTAATGTCTGCTTCTTCTTTTGAAAATGATGACTTTCTAATTAAGTTAGGATGCTCCTAGTGATTAGTGCACAAGGAAAGCAAAGGATTAAGGATTGTAATCTAATCACTGGAAGATTATTGATTGATAACTCAGTTTAGTATTGGGACATTATGATAGCTATTATATAACAAGTCAGTGTATTGTATAGAATTGTAGAGTTGATGACTCTTGGTGAATAAAATTATATACCATTTTGTAATAACAGGGATATGCTGAATAAGACATTGGTAATGCTACTTTTAGAATACTGCGTGCTATTCTGGTCACCCTGTGATAGGAATCAGGTTGTTAAGCCAGAAAGGGAACTGAAAAGACTTACAAGAATGTTACTAGGACTGTAGGGTTTGAATTGTAAGGAGAGTTTGGGTGGGACTTTTTTCCTTAGAGCTTTGAAGTTGAGGGGTGACCTTATACAGGTTTATAAAATCATGAGGGGCGTGGATAAGGTGAATAACCAAGGTCTTTTCCCCAGGGCAGGGGAGTCCAAAACCAGAGAGCATTATGTTTAAGATGAGGGGGGGAAAGAATTTAAAAGGGGCCTGAGGGGTAACTTTTTCACACAGAGGGTAGTTGGTGCATGCGTGGAACAAGCTGCCAGAAGAAGTGGTAGAGGCAGGTACAATGATGGCATTTAAAAGACGTTTGGACAAGTACATGAACTGGAAAGGTTTAGGGGGATATGGGCCAAACACAGGTAAATGGGACTCGTTCAGTTTAGGATACCTGGACATAGACAAGTTGGGCCAAAGGATTTGTTTCTGTCCTGTATGACTCTAGGACTACAATATTATGCTCATCAAAAAGAGTTAATCTGCTGTTACAATGCAACATTGTTTAATGTCTTATCCCTTTAAAGCACAGAATTTCTCTAGATTTTTGTTTCTGTTGCTCTGTACCGATTTTTTAAAAAAACAGTATTGAATAATAGAACTGTAGCTGGAATGTTGTTTGAGATTAAGGAAAAGTGTGAGTCATTACTTCAGACCTTTGATAAAATAAATAGACAAGTCTAGTCCAATGGGCCCACATGAGTAAATAGCTTTTGAATCAGATAAGTGTTTCATTTATGCTGGGTAATTCTGCGTGTATATAAATTATGTACAGTGACTCACTCAGGACCAGAGGGAGAGAAAGATCTGGAGACTTCACAAACACTAAATATTCATAATCTGCATCTTGAGGCTTTTACGGTAAAGTTATGCATTTGTACTGGACCCTGGATGATGATGGTGGTGAAGTGTGGACTATCAATTTTTGACTTCCATTATCAGAATTTAATACTTGGGATTTTCATGGTTTTTTTTAAAAGAGAAGACACTAACCTAAAAATGAGCGAGGTGATCAAGCTCAGTGGTTGTGTCAAGCTCCAGGAAACCAATTTGGAATAAATGATATCATCCAAACGGAATATAACTTCTCTAGAGTCATACAGTCATAGAAATATACAGCATAGAAACGGAACCTTTGGTTCAACTCATCCATGTTGACCAGATATCCTAAATAAATCTAGTCCCACTTGCCACCATTTGGCCCATATCCCTCTAAATCCTTCCTATTCATTCACACAGATGTTTTAAATGTTGAAATGGTACCAGTCTCCACCACCTCCTCTGACAGATCTCAACACAAGCACCACCCTCTGTGTGAAAAAATTGCTCCTTAGATCCCTGTTAAATCTTTCCCCTCTCACCTTCAATCTATGCCATCCAGTTTTGGACTCCCCATCCCTGGGAAAAATCCTTGTCTATTCACCCTATCCATGCCGCTCATGATTTTATAAACCTCTGTAAGGTCACCCCTCAGCTTCCAATGCTCCAGGGAAAATAGCCCCAGCCTATTCCGCCTCTCCCTATAACTCAAACCCTCAAACCCTCCAACCCTGGCAACATCCTTGTAAATCTTTTCTGAACTCTTTTAATTTTCATAACATCCTTCCTACAGCAGGGAGACCACAATTACATGAAACATTCCAAAAGTGGCCTAACCAATGTCCTGTACAGCTGCGACATGACCTCCCAACTCCTCTACTCAATGCACTGACTAATAAAGGCAAAACATTTAATGTATTCAAGAGGTGACTAGATAGAGCACTTGGGGTAAATGGGATCAAAGGTTATGGGGAGAAAGCAAGATTAGGCTATTGAGTTGGACAATCAGCCATGATCATGATCCCTCAAAGGGCCAAATGGCTTCCTCCTGCTCCTACCTTCTATGTATCTATACCAATAGCCTTCTTCACTATCTTATCTACCTGGGACTCCACTTTCAAGGAATTTTGAACCTGCACTCCTAGGTCTCTTTGTTCAGCAACACTTCCCAGGACCTTACCATTAAGTGTATAAGTCCTGCCCTGATTTGCCTTTGCAAAATGCAGACCTCACATTTATCCAAAGTAAAGTCCATCTGCCACTCCTCAGCCCATTGACCCATCTGATCAAGATCCTGTTGTACTCTGAAGTAACCTCCTTTGCTATCTACTACACTTCCAACTTCAGTATAACCATACGTCCTATGTTCACTTTCAAGTCATTTACATAAACAATGATAAACAGTGGACCCAGCACTGATCTTTGTGGCACACTGCTGGTCACAGGCCTCCAGGCTGAAAAGCAACCCTCCACCACCACCCTCTGCCTTCTACCTTGAGCCAGTTCTCCTTCTATTCTATGTGATCTAGCCCTGCTAACCAGTCTACTATGAGGAATCTTGTCAAACACCTTAGATCATAGATCATGTCCACTGTTCTGGCCTCATCAATCCTCTTTGTTACTTCTTCAAAAAACTCAATCAAGTTAGTGAGACACAATTTCCCACATACAAAGTCCTGTTGACTATTCCTAATCAGTCCTTGCTTTTCCAAATACATGTAAATCCTGTCCCTCAGGATTCCCTCCCTCAACTTGCCCACCACCAATGTCTGGTTCATTGATCTATATAGGTCTCTGGCTTTTCCTTACTCCCCCTTTCTTAAGTAGCGGCACCACGTCTTCTGGCAGCTCACCTGTGGCTATCGATGAAACAAATATCTCAGCAAGGGGCTCAGCAATTACTTCCCTGGCTTCCCACAGTGTTCTAGGCTACACCTATTCAGATCCTGGGGATTTATCCACTTTTTTGCATTTTAGGACAGTTAGCACCTCCTGCTCTGTAATATGGACATTTTTCAAGATATCGCTATTTAGTTCCTCACATTCTCTATCCTGCATATCCTTCTCCACAGTAAACACTGATGCAAAATACACATTTAGTATCTTGCCCCACCTTCTGCGTTTCCACATATAGGTGGCCTTGCTGATCTTTAAGGGGCCCTATTCTCTCCCTTGTTACCCTTTTGTCCTTAAGGCATTTGGAGAATCCCTCTGTATTCTCCTTAACACTATTCGCCAAAGCCATCTCATGTCCCCTTTTTCCTCTCCTGATTCCCCTCTTAAGTACTCTCTACTGCCTTTTGAGTCATTTGGAAGTGTTGCAGGAAGGATTAGCCAGGATTCAGAATGCGGTGAAGCCCAGGCATCACTTGTGAACAGTCAAAGACAAGAGAAAGTTGTTGCTGGTTGGTTGGACACTGGTGGTATGAAGTAACTGACTGGTTGTGTTAATGTGGAGGCTGAATGTAGAATGGACCAAAGTACAGTGAACAGAGAAACTCACATGGAGCACAGCATCATCATCAGTATCACCAGGAAGGTCACACAATGGGAAGTGTTTATTATTAACATTCTCTGTATCAGGTTTGAGTTTTCAGATTGTCATTCTAGCACCATGAGGAGAAATCCCAGTTTCACATCAGTTTCATTGAGAGAACAGTGAGACTAAATTCTAAGGGAAGACGTCAGAAGAAAAGAATTTGCACTTCTTTAACACCTTTCAAGTGCTCAGACCATCCCAAAGTGAATTACAGTCTGTTACAGTTCATGTGGGTAGTTGATGATGGAATGGTACTCTCACCGGTTTATTAATCCGGGGGACAAGAAATCTGAAATAAATAAACCATTTCAGTGATGGTGACCATGACAACTATCATTAATTGTCTTAAAAAAAACCTGCCTGGTTCACTGATGTCCACTAGGGAAGGAAATCTGCCGTCCTTATTGGGTCTAGCCTACATGTGACTCTCAACCCTTGGTAATGTGGCTGACTCTTGTCTACCCCCTGAAATGGTCTCTCAAGCCTCACTATTCAAGGGCATTTAGGGCTGGGCAACAAATTCGGGCCTTACCAGTTGCACCCACATCCCACAAAACAAATAAAGAGTAATATTTGTAGGTCCTTACGCAGAGTGGAGACAACATGGCAAGTTCATTAAATTCCCAGCAATACCACATCATCTGTTTATTGTGATGTTAACGGAGGATATGTATTGGCCAGGGGAAACTCCATGTCGTTCGGCAGAAAAAGTGCTACACCATTGTTTCGATCTCCTGGAGGAGATAGATTAATATTTCTTTCAGAAACACAGCACATTCAGGCAGGGCTGCTATCTCCCGGTGCTGCAATGGTGAGGCAGCCAGGATTCTCAGAGTCATTTAGGAATTATTCTCCTCTGACGCTGTCTGACCTGCTGTGTTCTGAGGCTTGTGCTCAATTTCAGTCTGGTCATGATGGACAGAATTGACATCCTGAAAAAAAAATCTATGGAAGGGCTAGATTTTTTTGTTTTAATTTTCTAATCAACATGCTCAGAGATGTTATTAAACACCTCTGGAGCAAGTGGGACTTGAACCTGGAACTCCTGGTCCAGAGACAGGAACACTACCACTGTGCCCATATGGAAGGACTACAGCCTTACCTTAAAGTGTCATCATTTATCAGAATTAGCTTTAAATACTGGCCTATTTTACTTCATATGTTTTCCAAATGATGGTTTATTTGGATTAGAGTAACAACCTAAGTTTCAGGAGCATCTGAACGAGTTACAGAAGTTTAGGGTTAGCTGGAATACCTGGCAATACTACTAATCGCACAGTTTCAGTGATCTCAGGAATATGTTGTGAATATTTAGTCTTTGTCATCTCCAGTCTTTTAGAATTCCACAGCAAACTACTTGCTGATATCTTGTCCCTCTGCTTTTATAGTGACTACATAATCCTCATTGACTTCAACATCCTGTTATATTTTCTTGAATCGCCTCCTTCAGCTATCCCATCTGTACTTCCCCCTCCTTCAAAACATAAGTAGTGCATGGTTTCTTTGAGTCATAAAGATTGTAAAGACTGAAATAACTGCTCCCACCAATCTGTTCACCCAGTGGATCTGCATCATTCTCTTTCAGAATAAATCCCCATCAAAAACAGAAGCCTTCTGCCCTTTACCAAATGTTTAAACCCCTCTTCAAAAGATATTCTGTCTTTCACCAAGCTTTGAGTTACTTATACTGAGATCTGTCAGTCCCTATTCATTACTTCTGGGGGAACAAAGTACAACATTGGAAATGAGCAATAAATTAATTTGAGATCATTATATACATACAAGCCATCACTGGTAATCCCAGATATTTTAATGATTGCATATAGACACATCCTGGAGTCAACGGGGGATTATTTGCTGTTTGTTGGTTGACATACGTATGTAAATTTCTCAAACCATAAGGTCATTAGATGTAGCAACAGAAGTAAACCATTTGGCCTATCAAGTCTTCTGACTCCTGGTCAGAAATACCCTGCATGAAGCCAATGGCTTTTCTTTTCTGCATTTGACAGTTTGATGTGAGCTTGACGCATGCTAGATATTCATTTCACCATGCATTGGTAAATGTGCTGTGTAGTATTTGGAACAGGTGGCAATCTGTCACATAGTGATAGTGAGCAGAATCATAGAATCCCTACAAACAGGAAGAGGTAATTCAGACCATCAGGTCTGCACTGACCCTCCAAACAGCACCTCACCCTCTGCCTGTAACCCCACACTTCCCATAGCTAATTCACCCAGCCTGCATATCCCTGGACATTATGGGGCAATTTGGCATGGCCACCCACCTAAGCTGCACTTCTCTGGATTGTGGGAGGAAACCGGAGCACCCAGAGAAAACTGACGCAGACAAGGGGAGAACATGTAAACGCTACACAGTCACCCAAGGCTAAATCAAACCTGGGTCCCCGGTGCTGTGAAGCAGAGTGCTTCACACTGAGCCACTGGACTGCCCCAGAATGAATGGAGATATCCTGAGAAAAGTAGAGGATGCACAACAGAGTAATTACAGAACTATAGCATGTGAGTCAAACACGAAGAATCTGGGCTGGCAACATCTGTGGAGAGATATCAGAGTTAAGGTTTTGGGTCCAGTGTCCCTTCCTCTAAACTTTTACAGCAGTTTTTGTCTTTGTTTCTGATTCATAGTATCTGCAGTTCTTTCCATTTTTATGAGTCATTACACGACTTCTCTGTAGTTGCAGAAGCCTGAAGGAATATTGCATTCAAAATGTGTTGTCCCCTAGTTGCTAAAAGGGGGTTATCTAGTGGGCACAAGGTGCAAAAATGATTGAAGGGAAATAAATTGACTTCGGTGACATTTTGCCTTATGCCATTTTTAAAAATTATGTTTCTCCCCCCAATTCGATCCTCTTGCTGGTTCATTGCTAGCAAGTAGCAGTGCATCAAATGGATCACATACTCCTCTGTACGCTGCTGTAAGTAGATGATGTGAGTTTCCATCCTACAGGTATTTCACCTGATGCAGCAATAGTTATATTATCTTCCATATAGGCATGGACTTCCTGTATTTGAAGAAGGAAACAGTGATGCACCACAGCTAATTATTATGTACAAACATTACATTCTTCGGGCACTTAAGTTTCTAAGCTAACATTAGCTATTAGCTTACAATAAAGGAGCATGCTTCTGGTAGAGTGTCATGTTTCAAGTGATCCAAGGGAAGGTGAAGTATGAGTACTTTATACTGTCAGGTCACATGCAATGATGCATTGATGATATCGTGAGCATGTCTCTTAACAGCATACTAACTGTGAGCCATAACACAACAGTAGACTGCCAACAGATTTCAGTCAAGTGATTATAAAAACATAATATTGGATTCTTTGTTTTCACGTCACCACCTCATCATCTCTATTTCTCCACAGATTGTCTCTCTGTTTTTGTTCTTAATGCCATCTTGTGCCACGATCACTGTTATTGATGGAAGTGGTGTCTTGCAGCTCTATTGGTTCCCAGTACAGTCTCTCAATATACCCGAAACCTGATAATCATCACATAACTGAAGTAAGCATTTGTGAAAGATCAGCAGCCATTAGTAACCACTTCATTCAGGATTAAAAACTAGTAATCATGAAAATGTAAACTGAAACTCCATCACAGCAGTGTGGAAATAGACAGCAACAATGCAGCTTTAAGACTGTCGTAAACTAACTAGTCACCTAAGGAAAGCTGTTATCCTTAACCTAGTGAGAACACTAAAAAATTCACTCTTAAACCTCCTCTGCATCAGACCTACCCCATTTCAGGGCAAGCAATAAATGATAATAAATGACAGCTTTACAAGGGGTGCCAGCATTTGGGGTATAAAAATAAACATCCTTGAACAAGTGAAACCACCGTTGTCTCTGAGACAACAAGATCATGTACACACTCTGGATTTAGCTACTGATTGCTATATTTACTAAAAGGTCATTTGATCTACAATCCTCATTGAAGTTTATCAATGCAACCGGTAAATAAATATTACACACAACAAATTGAAAGGAGCCTTCCTAGCTGCATCTTGAAAAAGCTGACTGTCCTGACAGCAGAGATGCTTCAGAGTGTTAAACGACATTCTGAAGAATTAATTACTCCTTAAACTCATCTACGTGAATCATTCCATTAAATGGGTGTAACTCTGTGTGGAATTTAGAAAATAAGAAAAGATCAGGTTTAAATCTCAATAAGCAAGCTTTCAGTTGTGGAAAAATACATGCAAGCCATCAAAACGAAAAGCTACAATATTTTCATCTAAATGGCCTACTAATTTATTACTAATTTAACTTTGAAGTAAGCCAGTTTACTTGTGAATCTTCCAGTTTTATAACCCAGAAATGTCATGCATTTACCGAATAAGTGATCAAGAATAATTAGATAACTTATCGTTTCATCAGTGCTGTTTGAATGAAGTTTAGCAGAGACAAATTAGTTTTATATTTTACCATTTTCCCAATGGAAAGATCCTTTATCATTTCTCTTGTAGTATGGTTGAGACTGCTAGCAATTTTCCTGTACCGCAGTCCTAGATTCCAACTTAGTTTGGAGCATAGTACTGCTATTAACTGGATTAAATCCCAAAGCTAAAAATAATGGTTTTGTTTATTGAGTGAATCAGTGCATGTTTCTAGTTCTATTTTATTCTGCCACTAAAGATAGACAGAATGCCAGGTTTACACATGTACATTTGAAAAAGATAAAACGGAAATTCAGTTCTGACAGTCAAATGAATGGCAGTGCTAAAAATTATTTTTATTGCACATATTCAGCAGGCACTTGAAAAATTCTAGACTGATGTGTCACATGTAACTAAATATGGGGAGAATAGATGTCTTGGCGGATTACTACTCTGTCCTTTCAATTCTGGTATCTCACTGAAACCTAGCCTCCATTGCCTGCACATATCCCGTGTAGAATAGCCTTTGTTTTTAAATGTCACATTTATGCTAAAATGACAATTGTTTATGCAGAAAATTGGCTAATTTGGCACAGTTCTTATAACATTTTCGGCCTATAAATCATTTTCCCTGTTCAATGTGCACTTGCATTGGTAAAGGCAAAAAGAAGCTGCCGTTAGGTTTGTCTTTCCTACTTTAAAGCATTTCATCAAATTGTTTAAATAGTCCAGGGAAAATTTGTTTTGATTGCTTTGAAAGGGCATCTAAAGATGATATATTGAATATACTGAAATCTACTGTCTACTCTTGTTTGTATCATCATAATCTGATTATGAGTTTATATCTTAATATGAACATAGAATATAGAACAGTACAGCACAGTACTGGTCTTTCAGCTCAAAATGTTGGTGCTGACCTATTATCCTACTTTAAGATCAAATTACCATGCATACCCTACATTTTACTATCCTGCATGTGCCTATCCAAGAGTCACTTAAAAGTCTCTAAAGTATCTGACTCCACTACCACGACTGCCAGTGCATTCCACACACCCACCACTCTGCGTGCTGAGAACCTATCTCTGACATCTCCTCTATCCCCTCCTCCAATCACCTTAAAATTACATCCCTTCATGACAGCCATTTCCTCCCTGGGAAAAAGTCTCTAGCTATCCATGTATCTATGCCTCATCATCTTGTACACCTTTATCAAGTCACCTCTCATCCTTCTTCGCTCCAATGAAAAAAGCCCTAGATCCCTCAACCTTTCCTCATAAGACCTACTCTCCAGTCCAGGCAGCATCCTGGTAAATCTCTCTGCACCCTCTCTAAAACTTTCACATCTTTCCTTTAATGAGGCAATCAGAACTGAACACAGTATTCCAAGTGTAGTCTAAAATCAGAGTTTTATAAAGGCATAGCCTCACAGCTCTTAAACTCAATTCCCCTGCTAATGAAAGCCAACACACCATACACCTTCTTAACAACCCTATCAACTTGGGTGGCAACTTTGTGGGATCTATGGATGTGGACCCCAAGATCCATCTGTTCCTCCACACTGCCAAAAATCCTGCCATTAACCCTGTATTCCACATTCAACTTCAACCTTCCAAAATGAATCACTTCACACTTTTCCAGGTTAAATTCCATCTGCCACTTCTTTGCCCAGATCTGCATCCTGTCAATGTCCTGTTGTAACCTACAACACCCCTCCACACTGTCCACAACTCCACCAACCTTCATCTAATCAGCAAACTTACTAACCTACCCTTCACTTCCTCACCAAGTCATCTATAAAGATCACAAACAGCAGAGGTCCCGGAACAGATCCCTGCGGAACACCACTGGTCACTGAGTTCCAGGCTGAATACTTTCCATCTACTACCACCGTCTGTCTTCTACTGGACATAACATATACAACCTGTTGGCAGTTGTTCATTAGAGATCAGGAGAGTGCAAGGTGTCTCATGCAGTTTTGAATGAAGTCATCAGTAGCAATGAGTTTATGGTTAAATTTCAAATTATTTCAGACATAATGACATTCCCGTTCAGATGTATTGTGGATTTTACCAAGGAAGCTGAGTTTTGTGCCAGACATGACGACAATCATACTGAGGAGTAACCAAATAATTTCAACCTGCCCACAGCAATCTTGTAAAGGGTGGTGACAAATGAAGCATTAACGTACAATTATCATGCACATACTGACTAACCTGATGAGTACTTCCTAGTAATTTTATTAAGTTCAGTCTCCAGATTTGGGATTGGCAGACAAGGCCAGAATTATAAGAATGCAAGAAAAAGGAGCATGTATAGGCTACCTAGCCCTTAATACACATTCTGCAATTCAAATAGAAAATAGCTGATCTGCTTCAACACCATTCAAGCACCATCCCTGTGCCCCTTGATATTTTTACCATTTAGAAATCTATTGATCTATGACTTGAGCATCCATAGCCCACTGTGATAGAGAATTCCAAAGATTTACTACTCGTTGAGTGAAGAAATTCCTCTTTATCTCAATCCCAACAGTCCCACTCCATATTTTGTGACTGCATCCACAGTCCCTGACACCTTAGCCGAGGGGACTTAGATTGAATTATCTGAAATTTTTTTTGCTTGAATGAGCATTCTTTTCACTCCAGATAATAAAGGTCCAAAAGGTTTAATTTTTCTCAGTTGGACAATCTCTCCATCCCTGGATAGTAAGAACTGCAGAAGCTGGAGAATCTGAGATGACAAGGTGTGGAGCTGGATGAACACAGCAGGCCAAGCAGCATCAGTGGAGCAGGAAGGCTGACGTTTCGGGCCTAGACCCTTCTTCAGAAATAAGCCTTCCTGGTCCTCCGATGCAGCTTGGCCTGCTGTGTTCATGCAGCTGTACACCTTGTTATCTCCATCCCAGGAATTAGCTTAGTGAGCCTGCGTTGCATTTCCTCTATGGCAAGTGTCTTTCCATTGGTAAGGAGACCAAAATTGACACAAACTTCAGGTGGTCCACCCCATGAGTCATGCCACTTCAAATGGCAGGTAAGAATTAACCAGGGTGGTACAGTACTGGTATCAACAGAAAAGCAACATTGCAGAGCTGTTGCATAGAGCATAGAGATATACAGCCCAGAAACAAAACCGTCGGTCCAACTCGTTCACGCCGACCAGATATCCTAAATTAATTTAGACTCCTGTGCCAGCATTTGGCCCATATCCCTCTAAATCTTTCCTATTCATATACCCATCCAAGCGCCTTTGAAATGTTGTAATAGTACCAGCCTCCACCACTTCCTCTGGCGATTCACACTATACACACCACCCCCTGAGTGAAAAAGATGCCCCTTAGGTCTCTTTTATATCTTTCCCCTCTCACCTTAAAACTATGCCCTCTAGTTTTGGACTCTTCCACATCAAGGAAAAAACCTTGACGAATCACCCTGTCCATGCCTCTCATGATTTTATAAACTTCTAGAAGGTCACCCCTTAGCCTACAACATTACAGGGAAATAGCTCCAGCCTATTCTGCCTCTCCCTGTAGCTCAAACCCTCCAAGCCTGGCAACATCCTTGTAAATCTTTTCTGAACTCTTTCAAGATTAACAACATCTTTCCGATAGCAGGGAGACCAGAATTGAGCACAGTATTCCAAAAGTGTCCTGTACAGCTGCAACATGACCTCCCAACTCTTACACTCAATGCACTGACCATTGAAGGCAAGCATACCAAATGCTTTCTTCACCACCCTGTCTACCTGCAACCCCACTTTCAAAGAACTATGAACCTGCACACCAAGGTCTTTTTGTTTGGCAACACTCCCCAGGCCTTACTATTAAGTGTATAAGCCCTGCCCTGATTTGCCCTACCAAAATGCAACATCTCATATTTACCTAATTAACTGTTCCTTTCCCTGTAGGACATGAGCGAACCAGATTTTTAACAACAATCCAATGACATTATGGTCACTTTACTAAATCTGACTTCTTATTTCCTGTTTGTTAGAGGCAAATTCAAATTCTATAGATACACGGTGGATTTGAACTTATATTTGCTGATTGAGTAGACCAAACCATTGTCTAATTTTGTGATCGCAGGTAGAAAGCTTTTTTTTAAATGTAACTACAGAAGTGCCAACCTAGAAAGCTAACCAACAGCTTCAAAAAGGTGATATCTCAAAAACCATCTCATCAAAAGTTTATAAAAACTAGAAGAACTGTGGATACTGTAAATCAGAAAATAAAATAGAAATTGCTGGATAAGCTCAGCAGATCTGTTAGCATTTGTGTAGGGAAATCAGAGTTAACATTTCCGGTTGAGTGGCTCTTCTAATCAGAAGTTTATAGTTTGTGGTTAAACATATGGTAGAGATGTGAATTTATCACAGCCTAAAGTGCACATACACCCAAATATACATGTACTGAAGAATGCAAGATCATGGTAAAGAGAAAAAGTTTGCTACTTGGAAAAATTCCGGCTTGTGGGATGCTCTTCCATTACTAAATCAGATATTATATGAGGTTTTCACTTGATGCATTTTGCCCACTTTTCAGTCAGTTTAGAGACTGTCTTGCCAAGATTAACAATTCCCCTCAGCTGAGTACAATCATTTCCCTCTTAATCACGGTGTGAGCGGTGTTTCATTTGGATAAACTCTCCTCTCTGGATCCCAAATTCTAGGTTTAACTTTCATTTCAGGTCTTGAATGCAAAGTTCCAAGCTAACATCCCAGTGCAGTATTGAGGGGTGCATTATTTCATTTGAAATGCAAAACTGAAGTGTCAACTGCCCTGAATAATAAAGATTACAATGAGCTATTTCAAGAAGAGCAAAGGATTTCTCCTTAGCGTCTTGACCAGTATTTATTCACAAACAACATTTAAAAGAACTGATAAGCATTCTTTCTTGTTTGTGGGAGCTTGCTGTGCACATTTTTTGCATATCCTACAGGACTACAGTGAAAATAAGGTGAATTTAGCACTTTCAAAGTTAAGTTAAGGGCTCTGGGATTTCCAGTGGCTTTGAAAGTCCTATGGAAAAGCAAATTCTGTTTAATTAATCGAATCACTTGTTTGCCTCCCAAATCACAAAGATATTTGTCTCCGCTCACTTGACTGGCTGTTTGTTTTCTACCTGCTGCAGTGCCTCAATACATTACAGAACACAGAAACTAAGAGCAGTCATAGCTCATCCGTCCCTTCAAGCTTGCTTCACCATTAGATATGATCATGACGAATTATGTATCTCGATACCAAACTCCTGCTTTCACCCCATACTTTTTGATGCTTTTAAAATCTAAAAAATTATCCATCTCTTTCTTGAAAAACTTCAATGACTTGGCCCCAACAGCCGTCTGTGATAGAAAATTCCATTGATTCACTACCCTTTGAGTGAGGAAATTTTCCCCTCATCACAGTTCAAAACGGTTACCCTGTATCCTAAGATTGTGTCCCCTGGTTCTAGACTCCGCAACTAGGAAAAACATTCTCCCCATATCCAGTCTGTTCAGCCCAGTTATTTTACGAATTTCTTATTTTTCAGTCAGATTCTCTCTCATCATTCCAAACTCCAGTGAGTACAGGTTCAGTGAAACCAATCTCCTTCATACAACATTGCTGCCATCCTGGTATCAGCCTAGTGAACCACTGCCACGCACCCTCAATGACAAGTATATCCTTTCTTAGGTAGAGAGACCAAAACTGCATGCAAGATTCCAGATGTGATCTCACCAATGACATGTATAACTGCAGTAAGACACCTACATCTGATCTCAAATCCTCTAGCAATCAGAGCCAATATATCATTTGCCTTCCTAACTGCTTGCTGCACTTGCTTGTCTACTTTCATTGACTTGTTTACAAGGGCACCCGACTCCAGATGTCTAGAGAATTTTGGAAGATGACCACCAATGCATCTAATATTTCAAGTGTGACTTCTTTTAGTTCACTGGGTTGTGAATTATCAGGTCCTGGTGGTTTGTCACCCCTTAACCACGTTAATTTCCTCAGTATCATTTTCTTACAAATACTGATTTCCTTCAATTCCACCCTTTCATTGGACTCTTGGTTCTCCAAAATTTCAAGATATTATTTGTGCCCTCTTTTGCAAAAACAGAACCAAAGTCCATGTCCAATTCTTCTGCCATTTCGTTGTTCCCCATTTTAAATTCCTCAATTTCTGACTGTTGTGACCTACATTTGTCTTTGTATTCTTTTTGTCTTCACATATTTACGAAGCTTTTAATGGCCAGTTTCTATGTTCACATTTTTACTCTCATTCTATCTCCCAACTCTTGATCTAACATTTTGTTCTCCTTCGCTGAATCTCTGAATTGTTCTCAGTCCTCAGGTTTGCTGATTTTTTTGGCAATTTTATTGTTTCCACTTTGGATCTGATACTATGCCTAATTTAGTTTTGCGAGCCACGGTTCAGCAATCTTTCTTCTTTTATTTTTGCGCCAGACGGGAATTAATAATTGCATTTCATGCACACGTTCTTTAAATACGAGTCATCGCCTATTCCCTACGAACCCGAGTAGTAAGACTGCCCATTGCATCCCTGCGAATTCGCATCACAACATTAATACAACACCCAATTCCCGACTGCTCCCTCACTGGCCAGCCCTTGCCCTGACTGAGTGTATCAACTTGCAGCTCCCACAGACGTGTTGCTTTCCCAATGGTCCCTGAGCCATTGCGCATTCCCGAGCCACGCTCTTCCTATCGCGTCCGCTTCTCCTCGACAACGCCCCCCCCAACCTCTTCACTTTCGCGTCCGCTTTCCCCGCCGTGAGGTGCAGCTGCTCCTTCCGCGTCCGCTTTCTCTTCCGTATTCATTGACCGTTTCCCTCACGGTCTTTCACGTCCTCTTCGGCACCTTCCCGCCCCCCGCCTCAAACACACGCCCTTCCGTCTCCTCCCGCCCCCGATTCTGCGCGCCGCCGACCGGGCTCGTACCCGCTGTCCGGCGCGCTGAGACGTGGCAATCGGGCACGCGGCGCAGTCCCGCCTTCGCCCCTCTCCTCCTACCTCCCCCCCCCCCGCCGGCCTCGGGAGCAAGAGACACCGAGATGTCGGTTCACAATGATGTGATGGGGACGGCCGAGGACCTCGCCGACCAGGTATTCGCCCGCTCGCGTACGCGCACCCACCCTGCGGCCCCAGCCAAGGTGACCGTGTGCCCCGAGCCGCCGCTCAGGTCCCGTCGGCCTGTGATGGTGTGAGAAACGCCGTTGTCACTTGGGGATCTCGGGCCTAGTGTTTTGGCGGGGACGGGGTGGACCCTCGACAGACACAATGCTGAGCTGGGATCCGTCACCTTGTGGCTGTGGGATAAAATGCCTCTATTGAGTAATTCTTAATGTTAAAAGAAAACAGTTAACCAATGGAAATCAGGAATAAATACCTTAATTCGATAAGTTAATGATCCTTTGTAATGTCTAACATCATACTTATGCTTTAAAAGAATGTAATTAACAAATGAATCAGTGTACTAAACTTTACCAAAAGCTTCCAAGTTCCTTTATATTTTTAAACATTATATTCAGCTAATTTCTTGTGTATGATTATTTAATAAATCCTCGTGCGGAGGGAAAGCATAGACAGTTGTTTAGTCACAAAAACAAGTGATTCAATGGTTTATGCCATTGATGTGGATTGAAACAGATTGTGTTCCGTCTTTCAGTGTTAGGCAAACTTTATTCAGTGTTTATTCAGAAGGTAGTAAAGGATGGTGAATGAGTTGGAGCGGAACTTGCACGTGGTGTGTTCCCATGTATCTGTTGCCCTTGTCCTTCTAGATGGAGATGATCATGGGTTTGAAAGGAGCTGTCAAATGATCTTTAGTGAATTTCTGTAGTGTATCTTGTAGATAGTGCTGTTACTGAGTGTAGATGGTGGAGGGAGTATGGAGAGACTTATGGATCTGGTGCAAGTTAATGTTACTTTGTCATGGATGGTGCCAAGTTTCTTGAGTGTTGTTGGAACTGATCTATCCAAGCAATGGGGGAGTATTTTCCCATCAACTCCTCTGACTTGCGCCTTGTAAATGATGGACTGACTTTAAGGAATCAGGTAGTGAGTTACTCTGGATGTGAGTTTGCTCGCTGAGCTGGAACGTTTGTTTTCAGACATTTTGTCACCATTCTAGGTAACATCATCATTGAGCCTCCGGTGAAGTGCTCGTGTTATGTCCTGCTTTCTATTTATCTGAAAACAAACCTTCCAGCTCAGCAAGCAAACTCACATCCAGAACCTCAACCTGAGCTACAAATCTTCTCAAAACTTGCTAGTGAGTTACTCACTGCAGTATTCCTAGCCTCTGGCTTGTTCTTGTAGTGGTGAATCCAGTTAAATTTCTGGTCAGTGGTAACCTCGAGGATGTTGATCTTGGGGGGAATTCAGAAGTAGAGCAGCACAGTGGCTCAGTGGGTGCCACTACAGACCTGGATTCGATTCCATCATCTGTGTGGAGTTTGCACGTTCTCCCCCTGTCTCTGTGAGTTTTCACCGAGTGCTGCCGTTTCCTCCCACAGTCCAAAGATGTGCAGGTTAGGTGGACGGGCTATGCTAAATTAACTGTAGTGTTCAAGAGTGTGTAAGTTAGGTTGATTAAACATGGGAAATACAGGGAAGGGATGGGGCGGGATGTGTCTGGGTGGGTACTCTTCAGAGCGGCTGTGTGGACTTGTTGGGCCGAATGGCCTGTTTCCGCACTGTAGGGATTCTGTGATGAGATTGAATAACATAATTAATCATCAAGGGGTGGTGGTCAGATTGACTAACTTTTATCGGAGTAGGTCATTGCCTGGCATTGGAGTGGCATGAATGTTACTTTCCACTTGTTAGCCCATTCCTGGAGTTTGTTGCATTTGACTGTGGCTGGCCTCAGTGTCTGGTGTTGAAAGTTGGGCAGTCATCATCGAATATCCCCACTTTTGGTCTTATGGTGAAGGGGACGTCATTTGATGAAGCAGCAAATTGTGAAATTTTCAGGTATGAATATTAGTGTTGATTGTTGTGTTGAGAAGCAAGGAAAAAATAAATTGCATTTACGTAACTACTATTGTAAAATGCATATGTGGATCCAAGTAAGCATAGGATTGAGTTTGGCTCAATTTCCCTGAATTAAATGACCTTTCAACACTCACTTCCCAATGTATGCAGCTAATTTCAAGTTGGAAGTGTGCAGAAAATTGGGTATAAGATTGCTTCATACTGAATGATTGGATTTCTGAGTGATTTCTTTGCTAAATAATGGGGCATGTTTATAATGGGAGCATTTTACATGTGCATGATATTCTGTGGCTAAAGTAAAATTGTTTGTGAAGTGAGCTGTCAAGTTTCAAAATTGATGGTAATAAAATGTGAGGCTGGATGAACACAGCAGGCCCAGCAGCATCTCAGGAGCACAAAAGCTCCTGAGATGCTGCTTGGCCTGCTGTGTTCATCCAGCCTCACATTTTATTATCTTGGATTCTCCAGCATCTGCAGTTCCCATTATCACTTCAAAATTGATGAGTAGTTTTCAGATTGATTGGTAATTTTACATTCCCTGCTCTTAACTGCAAAGAAATCATCGCCAAATGACACTGTTTATATGTAAGATCATCAGTGAAGCAGTTAGAGAACAGTTCTTACCAGAAATTTGATCCATAACTTGCTGAGTACAGAAGTAGATAAGTAGTTTGAAAATTCAGGTTAAATGGGTTGAAGAATGTTTAATAAATGGTCACCTGAGAATGAGTGCTGATTCAACAGCCTGAATGGTACATTTTGTATAATATGTTGAAGCAGTAATGCTGCCGATTGAAAATTAGTTAAAACATCAATTTTTGGTATTAATTTATAGTGAAAGTTCTGTTTTTATAATTTTAATTTATAACAATTTCCAGTGGATTAGCTGGTTCAATCGGTGTACTTTGAACTAAACACAAACATGAATTCCTTTTTAATTCTGCAAACTCTTGACAAGAGTTTAGAATTTTGATCAATTGGTGTGTAAAAATATTTTTTTAAAAATCCGAATTCCGTGCAACAATTGTATGCAAAACCTTTTGTGTAAGACAAAGCCCTGGGTGAGATGTAATCTTATTACTGCTTACAAAAGTAAATGATATATTTTGTTTCCTTACTTCAGAAAACCACAAAATGTTTCTGTCCTACATTCCTTTGTTATTATGTTTAAGACAGAAATGTGAAACTATAGTCTGTGAAGCTTCTCTGTGCCTTAAACTCTGGTGGTTTTGGCCATGAAACCTAAATAACTCCTCTCTAACACTAATGTTTGATAACCCCCTGTTAGCTCTGAACTTTAGAGTCACTTCATCAAAGACTGTGTGCAACATTTTCTATTTCTCAACCGGGGTTAAATCACGAAAGCAGCCATTCGTATGATGGAAATGAAATAATCCAGAAAAGCAGGCAACTGCCAGTCACAACATATTGACATTTGTGATTTATGTGCTTATTTTGACTTTAGAACGGCATAATTTCTGTTTATTTTTCAGTTTTTACGTGTGACCAAACGTTTTCTGCCTCATGTTGCACACTTATGTCTGATCAGCACATTCTTGGAAGATGGCATTCGCATGTGGTTCCAATGGAATGAACAGTGTGACTATATCAACATGGTCTGGCATTGTGGGAACTTCCTTGCCACCATGTTTGTTTTGCTTAATATGGTCGGGCAGCTAGGTGAGTGATTGGATGGTATATTGAGGTTCTTAAGATGTATGCGGTATGATTCAAGGAAAAAAAAGGCGGTGACAGTAGAGTCCCAACACTGCCTCTGAAATCTTCAGGCCCTTTAGCATTTCTCAAGAGACTTTGTGTGACAAAGTAATACTTTGCAGTACTGGGCTTTGCAGGATTGGAGTAGGTCTTTGAGTTTTTCAACCCATTTAGCCATTATAATAAATAATGGTGGACCTGTAACTCAATTCCATTTCCCTGCCTTTAATAAACATCCCTGGATGCCCCAGTTAACAAAGTTATGGATATGAGTGACAATTTTCCATTCAATTAATATTGACTGCTTTAGAGGGTGCAAGTTCAGAATTTTATTGTGTGAAAAGGCGTTTCTCTGATTACGCAAATAAGCAGCCGAACTCTGTTTTTATGATTTTGCTGCCTAGATATGGATTTACCCACTGGATAAAATAGATTTTCTCTAAGTATATATTGTATCCTAGTGTCATTCATCTACTACAATTAGTTCCCCTTCAGCCACTCACCTTCCTGACTTGGAATTATATCGCTGTTCCTTCAGCGTTACTAGGCACTCCCTCCCTAACAACATTGTGGGTCTGTTTATATCAAATAGATAGTTCAAGAAGGCAGCTCACCAACTTGTGAAGGGCAATTGGGAATGGGCAATAAATACTGGCCTGGCTAATGACAGCCCCATAAGAATGTTGGAATATGAACCAAGGAACAAGAGTAGGCCACTCAGTTCTTTGACCCTGTTGCACACTTCAATGAGATTATGTCTGATCAATGGCCTAACTCCATATAAATGCTTCTGGCTGTATCCCTTAATACCTTTGCCTAACAAAAACTGTATCTACCTGGGAATTAAAATTAACAACTGATCCAGCATTGAGAACCAACCATCTACCACCCTTTTTGGAACTGCTTCCTAACATCTCTTCTGAATGGTCCAGCCTTAATTATGCCCTGGTTCTAGAAACCCCAGTCAGTGGAAATAGTTTATCTTTATCTACCTTGTCTTTTCCTGTTAAATCTTAAAAACCTCAAATTCTAGGGAAAACTGATGTAATTTGTGTACTCTGTCCTCATAAGTTTACCCCTGAAGTCCAAGTATCATTCCATAAATGAGTAAGAAAAGAATCTTTCAAGGTGAACAACAATTTTTTTTTTTGTTTTGTATTTGACTAGTCTTGGGAAGCTGTGCTGCAGTTGTTTTCTGATTTACATATTTCTCTGGAACAAAGGTCTTTGGTTTTAATTTGTTTTGTGGGTAGGAGGTCAACTCTTGTTCATCTTCAACTCAAGCAGTTTCTAACAAAGCCCAATCGTAGTTCACTGTAGTGTCTGAATGAGGTGAACAAACACAGATCAGGAATTGAACCACAGATATTTATGGTCTGCATGACTCAAAGTACTTCAAATGGTGAATTTACCTAAGAAATATCTTCATTTGGTATGGAAATGTTGACTGTTAGTGTTTTTAGCCTGATAGGGAAATGTCTAGAAAATGATGAGCTGTTAGTTAGAAGTGTGTTCTAGGGAAAGAAATATCATGTAATAAGAGAGCAGAGAATGAAATGTATGGATGAATGACATCATAAGATTCAAATGTCTTCTTAATGTGAAATGTCTGAAAATTTGGCAAATAGGATAATGACAAGCTAAATTTTTAAAAAACATCAGAAGGAAGTTACTCTGGAAAAGAGAATTCAGACATGGGGCAAGGTAAATTCCAGAAGGAAAAAATGCCAAATGATAGAAACAAAAACCTTTTGTCAAAGGAGCATCAATCAGTGATTATAGAGAAGTGACTTGGAGGGCATGATATTTCTTTATTTCAAGGATTCCCCTTTTTTACTTCAGGGACAACCTTTTCATTCCCCCAAACTCCTTTTATTAGTGGATGCATCTGCAAAGCAACAAACTTCTGTGATTGTGCATTGTTTAAGAAAAGAAAGACAGTTGGAGCTGCAGGCTGAAAAGTCCCTGACTTCTGATGGACTTCATCCTAGGGCCTAAAAGAAGTGACTTTTGAGATTGTGACAGTATTGGTTCTTATTTTCCAAAATTCCAGAGATTTGGATTTGGAACAACAGACCAGTTAGCTTAATGTTTGTCATTGGGAAAGTTTTAGAAACATTACAAAAGCCAGTACGGTGAGGCATTTAGAAAAAATCAGGCAGAGTTGACCTGATTTAAACATGATTTCCCTTTTTACAAATCCAACTTACTAGAGTTCTTTGAAGACATAAATAAAAAAGAACCAGTGGCTGTGCATTGATTTCCAGAATGCATTGATAAACTGGCGCATAAAATGTTAACACAAAAAAATCTCAAGGTGTAGGGACTACAGGCAGGAGTGCACAGAGGATTGGCCATGTAACAGGAAATAGTGTTCATAAATAGGTTATTTTCTGGTTAGCAAGATGTAACAAGTGGTGTGCCACAGGCATTACTGCAGGGGCCTCATCTTTTTGCAAATTATCTGAATGATTGGATGAAGATACCAACCGTACAGTTGCTAAATTTGCCGACAAAACAAAGATAGGTAGGTAAGCAAATTGTGAAAAGGGCTTAAAGAGGCTACAAAGATAAGAGTAGGTAAAGATCTGGGAAATGGAACATAATGTAGGAAAATGTGCAGTTATCAATTTGACAGGAAGAATGAAAATGAAGCACATTCACCAAATGGTGAGATATTCCATGTATCTGAGGTGCAGAGGAACCAGAGTGTCCTTGTGGATGAATAGCAAAACAGTTTGCACATATAGCCAGTAAATAGGAAAGCTAATACAATGTATAATTTATCACAATTGAATTCAGAAGTGTGGACGTTAGGCTTCGTTTATTAAGGGCATTGTTGAGACTGTATCTGGAATACTGCATCCAGTATTGATCATTTTTAAGAAATGAGGTCAATGCATTGAAAGTGGTCCGTAGAAGGTTTCAGACTAATGCCTGAACTAGATGAGTTTTCTTTCATAGAAAAGTTGGACAGGTCAGGTTTATATCTACTCAACTTTAAACTAAGTAAGGGGTGTCTTGATTAAGACAAGAACTTAGGGTCTTGACAAGGCAGATGTGGAAAAGATATTATTCCCCTCATGGGAGAAGCCAGAACTAGGGGGTCGCTTTCAAAATGTAGCATCACCCACCTAAGGGAGGTGTGGCATTTTCTTTTTGTTTCACTTTCTTGAGTGGTCTTTGGAATTCTGTTCTTCAAAAGATGGTGGAAGCAAAATCTTTGAATATTTTTAAGGCAGTGGTGGATAGCTTTTTGGTGACTAAGGTTGTTGGGAGGAGGCTGGAGTTGAAATTATGATGGCAATTGGATTAGGCATAACCTTATTAAATGGCAGAACAGACTTGAGGTGCCAAATGGCAAATTGCTACTCCCAACTCATAAAATATGTAAGTTCTGTGTTAACAAACTATTCTATATTTGTGTTGACATAAAAGGCTATTGGACTCTCAGAAGAAGAATTAGAAATCATCAAATTTCTCAATAATTGTCAAACCTGTTAAACTTAAAGCCACAACACACAAGGAAAGCATTGATTTCTTAGAAACCGAAGTATTTAAATTGACATAAGTTAGCAACAAAAGATTTTTTTCATGATAATGTTTAATCTTTTGAGCATGTGACCAGAAAAGGGTAGAGTCTCAAAGGTGCCTTTTGCTAGAACTTGCAGTTGTTGGTTGTTTTCATCGAGTCGTGAATGTTAGGCAGAAGGTGAAGTATTTATCATAATGAGAAATAGTGATCAGCATCTAGAACCCTCTCAACATATCTTTCCTAATATTTTTGATGGTTGAGAAATCTGCAGATCATGAGAGAGAACTTGAGGGGTGAAGAATCTTTAGTTTGCTATATTATGTACATTTTTAACAAACCACCTCATTCAAATGTTCATCTTATCGTATTGTGATGTTCCAGTTCATCTTGCAGGTGTCAGTGAAGGTTTTCCCAAATGTGCAACAAAAATATCCATCTTCTACACAAATTTAAGGTTTTGTTTAGTCAGCCAAGTTATTCACCTGTAGAATATGTCACATTTAAACAAGTCTATTTAAGAAGACTTCCTGTTGGCTCAGAATGATGCACATCTTCCCCAATAAACCACACTTCACTAACATTAGAAAGCTGGGGACAAGTTGGCAACACCCAAAGTAAAATGCCCCCTGTAATCTTGCACTAACTAAAGCACTTTATAAGCATTGTCGAATAGTAAGTTTCCTGCTGTTTGTCCAATTGGGATCACAATTCCCTATAGAAGCTGGGGTGACAGGGATGTTTGGAGCTGAATATCAAGAATGCTCGCTCCAACATCAGGTCCAGCACTCCATTTTTCCTAATGAACCAGGCAGCTTGGTCAATCATTTACAGTTATCTGAAACACTCGACTAGCTCAGATATTACTAAATCTGCCACAGATTGATCTCCTATTACCAGGCAGATTAAAGCTAGTGAGCCTGAAGAGATTGTGATAATTACCATAAAGGAGACTTCTGATATACTTTCCTGCCTGTCTGTTTGTTTTCAGGGCCTGTGGCTGTGAGAGTGGTTGGTCTAGTCCACAGTCATGCCCAGGCTTTTGAATTTTCAATCAGTTTGTTGTAGCTCCAGTCAATTGACCAGATGCTGAAAAATTTGACATATCGGTAGTGCTGTCTGAAGAGTCCTTTGTGTTGAACAGGCTTGTAAGGAAATTCAAGGTAACTTGGGTTTTACCTTTTGGCTGTATGAATGCAATCAGTAGGTGTATCAGTTTGATCTTCAGAGAGAAGATACATCTGTGAAAGGCACATGGCACAATCCTGTGTTTCTGTGAGCATACCACTCTGCTGATGTCTCCAGTTTATTTAGCACTAGTATTTGGCAACCAGTTACTCTTTGCTGTTCTTTGGTTGCTGTGCTGGAGAGAACCTGCAAGTCATGCTCTTGTCTATGCTCTGCCCTCAAGAAATCTAGTCAAGCTGCACAGATGTAAGTGTGAAATTAGTGCTACAATGTAAGCAAGCAAGTGACAGTGCAGAGGATGGAGTTTACCGTTGGACTGATTGCAAACTAGATATGTCAAATTCAAAACAGAAGCTGAGCGTTGGGTTGTTTAAGATTGAAGATAATTCATGATGTATTTTTTGGTGTGCATTCTGCATTTCGTCTTTGCAGAAATGAGTGGCCCAAAAAGCTGTGTGGCTTACCATTACAGAAAGACCATATGGCTTAAGAAAAAGGAGCTTCTCCCTCAAGTATTGTCCAGTTCTTAACATTTGCTCTATCTTTTCAGTGTGAGTTGATCCTGAAAGTGTCTCCTTTTATTGCAAATGCAGCTTTTGGGTAATTTTAATACTACTTTTTAAACATCAGTCTTTCTTGTTTACAGGTGGTTGCATCCTAGTGCTGAGTCGGAAATTTGTGCCTTATGCTTGCTGTGGTTTATTTGTACTCATTGCTATGCAGGTAAATTCCAGGCCTACCCACAAACTTTTTTTCTTTTACTTCTGAATTGTATAAACAACAATTTACAATTTTCCATCATCACTGTTTTTTCTTCGCTGCTGAAAAAAGATGTGAATATGCTGGAACGTGAATAGTCTGCTATTAATAACTGGATACTTGGGTGCTGTGGTATTAACTCAGGATCCATTACTATAGACAAGATGGTTATTCTACTCGGAGGCCTTTATTAATTGTCTGTTATAGCTCTGTCATGTCCACCTTGAGTTAACTCATCCCCAAATTTAATCTGCTTGCAATGAATTGCTTTGTGTGTTCTGTCTGTAAACTGCATTGCTGCCTTCTGAGGAGGAAGCAGTGACATCCCGTTTTGGTCAGTTGCTCTCTATTCCATCTCACAATAGTGTATGCCTTTTCCATTAACCAGACAGGCTGTGGCACTGTTACTTGTGCACTATTTCTAATTTTTATCTCCCTGCTGAGTGACCTCTAGCTTGGTCTATACTTTACGTTGCTTTCCCTCTCCAAAGCTATGGCAAGAGATTGACAAATATCCAAAAGCTAAATAAAGGCTGAAACGATGGTTACTTTCATATCAAGATACTTGGCTGAAAATACATTTCCTCCAAAGCAACATAACTTTCACACTCTCTGAAGTCAGGATAAATCAGCAACGGAATTTTATTTCTGTTTGGTTAACCACTAACTGGAGTATATAAATTTAAGATAATTGAAAGAACGATGTGTGAGTAAGGCAGAACAGTTTTTTAAATTTGACTAATTATTAAAACATGAAGTTAGAACCCTGCCAGAAATGGTGATGGAAGCAGAATCTCCAATCTATTAAAAGAGAATTGGATATTTATTGATGAAAAAAGTATATGCTTTTTAGAAAAAGAAAGGAAAATAGGATGAAGGCACTCACACATCCTCATGAGTCAAAGGGCTACTTGCTGTGCTGTAATAATCTGATTCAGTCACCTATATGGTTTTGGGGAAATAATGACTTATTTGCTATGCTTTTTCTTTTCAGACTATTGCTTATAGTATTCTCTGGGACCTGAAATTCCTTATGAGGTAGGTGACCAGAATTATTGCTGTCATGAAAATTAACCTACAGGTGTGAAAAGAATTTTTGATAATTCCTCGGGTTGGTAAAGCTAAAAATTTAGCTTGAAGGCTTTAGCATAGCTCATCCACCCTTCACTCAAAACTTTGAATCAATTCTAAGCATGGGATGGAGCAAATATGAATAGACATTTTAAAAAAAAACTTCTGAATCTCTCCATTCGTCCACCATGGCTGAACTTGCTACCAAATTAGCCAAATTTTCTGCTTCTGATTGCTCTTTAATGATTTTCTCAGAAGTGCAAGTATGTTGTTGATGAATGGAGCAATTTTTGACTGTGATTGCTGTAGCGCATAGACAATTGATGTTTGTTGTTCAGGCTGACAAATTGGTCTCCTGGATGATGGAAACCGAGCTATTGGTATCAAGAAATCCGAAGTTATTGACATTAGAAGTGGAGAGATTTTGTGAAAAATAAATTTTGATTAGATATCTTTGAATTATATTTTATTTTGTACTGTATACAGTACTTAGTCAGAAAGTCCTCACTTAAAGTTGTGATTGCATAATTGAAAATTGTAACCTTAACTGAAACTACTTTAAGTAAATCAAAAGTTCACACAGGAATTGGTGTTAAAGTCAAAGTAGGGTTCCTTTGGACATTTTGTGCCCAGGGAGAAAACATAAATTGAAATACTGTACCACGTAGAATTTTTTATAGAATCCCTCCGTGTGGGGACAGGCCATTCAGCCCAACAAGTCCGTCCTGACTCTTCAAAGAGCATCCCACCCAGACTCACCCCTCTTCCTTAAATGTGTAACCTTGCATTTCCTGTGTTTATTCTCCTAACCTACACATCCCTGGACACCATAGAGAATTTAGCACAACCAATCCACCTAACCTACACATCTTTGGACTGTGGGAAAGAACCAGAGCACCCGGAGGAAACCCACGTAGACACAGGGAAATTGTGCAAATTCTGCACGGACAGTTGCCTGCGGCCAGTATCGAACCCAGGTCCGTGGCACTGGGACGAAAGTGCTAACCACTGTGGCACTGTGCATCACTGCATTTCTAGCTGAAATAAAAAGAAGCCTCTCCACCATAAGAGAAATATATTATTTTAAACTATATGTTTAAGAAGTGACTGTTCTGTGCTGTTTGACTGTGGCTGTAAAAATACTTGCCTGCATTTTTAGATTGGGCTCCACCTAGTGACACATGTGAGTCAACATAAAGAAATGGAGCATCTCTGCATCAACTAACCTCTGCTACTTGGTGGAGCCTGTCAGTGCAAGTTCAGAATGACAGTAAGAAAAAGAAATGCTTAAAGTAAGAAAAGAGGCAAGCAAGGTCAGCCAGGAGGCTACGGAGGAAAAACCAGAGGAGTGGGGGAACGAGGGAGGAAATAAAGTCGGGGGAGGTAATGCCATGAAATATTAAGTGAGTGTCAGTGCAGATTCCTGGCCTTGAGAGCCTTGAAGTAAAGCCCAACATGATTGGAGCTAAGGGCCAAAATGAACTAAAGGCAAAGCCCAGCAAGGCCTGGAGTCTAGGTGCTGGTGTGGACTGTGTTGGAAGGACCGTTACTCTGAACGACTTATTTCTTTATTTTTCTAATTTATTCCTGCAATTTTGTATATTTGAAACTAAGATGACACCAAAGTCTGTAATGCTGGACTTTTAATTTCTTTATTTTTTTTTCTAAAAATTTTTACTTAAGAATCTGTACATTTGTACTTAAGATGGTGCTGTAAGTGATGATGTGTAAGCTTTTCATTGTATTCATGTGAGTACATGTGACAGTAAAGCAAATTCTAAGTAAGGTGAGAGCTTACTTTTTTGTATATGTTAGCTCAATCTTTTTTTAACCTAAAGGGTAATTAATTCTATGCTGTGTTAAATTGTGTTGTAGATAGTAGGTGTTCAATATTTGAAGAGTAGTGTATTTTGATTTCCAGATTTCATCCATGATCTTAAATGACCTGGATTCCCTTTTGATCTCTTCCTTGTTTAGGAACCTTGCACTGGGAGGTGGCTTACTGCTGCTGCTGGCTGAGTCCCGATCTGAAGGGAAAACCATGTTCGCAGGTGTCCCTAGCATGGGCACTAACTCCCCACGGCAGTACATGCAGTTGGGAGGCCGTGTTCTGCTTGTCTTAATGTTTATGACTTTGTTGCATTTCTCCATGAATGCGCTTATGGTGAGTGATAAGAAGAAAATCCTCTATTTCAAATGCTGTCTGATATGTTAGTTCAGTACGTGACCTTGCAGTCTGAAGATAATTTAGATCCTGAATATTTGCTCTGTGTTGTGGTCAGGCCCCCCTCACTGTACAATCATGCAACAATGTTGGTTCAGTTAACATGTAACCTTCAGTGTCTTTCATGCCTTTCATTTCAACTGGATTTAAACTCTGGCCCAATGCCCGAAAAGGAACGTCTTCTAATTGTGCTATCTTGTCTCTGCCTGCCCCTTTCCTTGTCCTTTCTATCTCCCACCAACAGTTTATAAATGTACTCTGCTGTGTACTGCTTTTGGCTTAGGGTTTTGATTAGAGTACACCATCATTAGTGAAGCCAGAGTGTGGAGGTACCAGTATTGGACTGGGGTGGACAAGGGCAGAAATCCCACGACACCAGGATATAGTCCAACAGGTTTATTTGAAAACAAGCTTTCAGAGCCTCAGTTCTTCTTCCGGCGTTTCATAAATTCTTCCCCCATTTCAAGGCTCGAAAGTTGTGGCACATCCTCAGTGAGACATGAGAGAGCCAAGTTGGGTAGAGTCTGAGAGCATGGTGGTAAGAGGGGTCCTATGAGAAGCGTGAAAAGATCTGTTAGGGTGGAAGCATGGCTGCTGTCACTTGGTTGGTGCTCCAGGGTACCCCATACTGCCTCAGAGCTCATGACCTAAAATGTTAGGTTGTGATGCTTGTCTGTGTGCTCTGATTTATTCATGAAAGTTAGCAACCACGTAGATGGTGATACAGGTCAAGGACAGGATCCGGCTTGGCTATAGATCTTTCACAGGGAAATGATCCATTGGAACCTAAAGGCCAGTAGTCATGTTAGTTATATGAAAGCTGCAGTTAGATCTTATTCTGAATACTGTGATGAGCAGTGCTCAGAATTAAACATTGCTCCTATTATTTAAGCATCAGGAGTAGACCATTTTGATCCCTTAAGCCTTCTCTACCATTCAGTAACGCCATGGCTGGTCTGATTGCCTGAATTCACTTTGTGACAGAATTGAAGATGAATTTTTAAAAATTATTGCAATTGTATGTGCTTTTCCTTCTGGGGATCCAAACGAAGAGCAATGTAGGGGCTTCCCAATTTACCAACATCCAATTTGCAAATGCAATCTGGTGTAAGGGATAATTTTAAAGATCCAGTGTATAAACATTTCCTGCACATTCAAGTAGCTCCTTTTATGTTGTCCTGCAATGTGTTCATACTTTCATACAAATCAACTTGTGAACAGACTCGAACAGAACCCATTCACAACTGGGGACCGCCTAGGATCTTAAAATTGTAGCTAGGCTATTCAAGGAAATGGCAGAACACACTTCTTCATAGAAAGAATAATAGAAATCTTGATCTCCTCTTAGCCAGGAGACTTTTTTGTAGCTGAGGATTAATTAAAACTGTTAAAAATGAGATTGATGGTCTTTAGTAGACAAGAAAATTAGTTCAGGAACCAAGTTGCAGATAATTAAGCTATGAATCAGCCATGATCCATTTGAATGGTGAAATAGAGTTGAGGGGCTGAATGATCACCTGGTGCACTGTTCCTAACGCCTTTCTTTTTTCGTGCGTGCATGTGTGTGTGTGTGTGTGTATTAATTTAAAGTTTAGAAGGGATGCTGGTATCCATGGATGTCTGTTGTAGTGTGATTGATACCTTTTGAGTGCTGAGTGGGAAGTAGAGGACTTGTTTAAAAGTCAAATACTGTAAGCCCTAAATATATATTAAACTTTTGTTTTCTAGATTCTTCAAGATATTGTTGGCACTACTTTGATAATCCTTGTGGCGATTGGCTTCAAGACTAAGTTAGCTGCTCTCACACTGGTCATTTGGCTCTTTGCATTGAATCTGATTCAGAATCCATTTTGGAGAATCCCGGTTTATAAGCCCATGCATGACTTCTTAAAGTATGACTTTTTCCAAACCATGTCTGTGATTGGTGGCCTTCTGTTAGTTGTAGCACTGGGACCTGGTGGAGTCTCGATGGATGAACATAAGAAGAAGTGGTAAAGAGGTTCTTCGGAAGAGAAATAAATATATATATATTTGTGTAATTTTTTAATTATTTTTACTACAGTATCAGTTCTTTCTGTCTGAATCTGAATTGTTATTTTCCTATAGGATTTCCTTCATGTGATACATAAATTAAAAAAACACACACATCAGTCTTAGTGTTTTGCTTTTCCTCCCAGTATTTAAATATTAGGTGATGTTAAAATTAGTGCCAGAATTTACCAGGCAGTCATTTCAGGTACAATATTTCTTTACAGCACCTTTTGGTACTTGTTCAAAGATGGGGAGTATTTCTTCTCTTTACTGGGCTTTGATGTTTCAGACAATCTATTTAATCAATTTCTGTGTGCAGGCTTACTTAAGAAGTTGGATTATTCTGAGGTTTGATGGTGAAATGAATGGTGAGAGTGCCATACCTTGATTCAAATGTAAAATAGTATGTAGCTATTAAACATTCCTTTAACCTTGGACCATTCCAACTTGTATCATGAATAAAACAAAATACCTTTGAAAAATTGGACCAGCTCATTTTGATATCCTCTTAAATGGTGTAATGAGTGGAATTTTCAAATTTTGTAAACCTACAGGTATCATACTACAACTGCCTTGCTACAAACTGAAGTGCCTTGCACAGCAATATTTTAATGTGTTACATTTCAAGTTTAATTGTTCTTGTACAGGCAGCAACTTTGAAACTATACCAGTGTACCATTCCTCACCTAACCTGAAACAATAACTTGAAAAAAGTGAGTTTTTAATCATTATTTTTCAAAATTACTTCTCTGCTTGACCAAAACAAAGGTGCACCCAATACTTGTACACTGTCTGGCTCAATGAGCAGTCAAGAACTCTATTAAAGTTAGTACAGTTCGTAGTATAATATTTTGACATATAATCCTGGACATTCAAATGCCAGAGTTGTTGACAATGTCTTGCTTGTTGTTATTAGATCATTAACAATTGTGGGCCTCAGTTGTCCATGTGTTTGGTGTCACTGAATTGTTTTACTAGTTAAATTTTTGAAGCTGAAAGTTTGGATTGATTTTTTTCTGCCAAGTATTACCCTGAACTTTAAATGGCAACTGCTATTGTATTGCCTGGTTCGAATTCTAAGGTTAATTCCCCCCTATTTGGACCCCCTCCCCAGAAGAAACAGTGAATAGTTTACCTCTTCCTTAAGTTGGTCTGAAAGTGCCCATGTTCTGCATCAGTATAAATGGAATTATTCATTTTGGAGAGAAATTAACCTTTTTGCCCACTTTTTTTTAGAAGAGGCTATGTGCTATTGACTGTCAGGCAATTTATTTTTGAGTGAGGATGGTTAAGAAAAAGAAATTGACAGCCAGATCTTCTCCAGTAACCATTGGGGTTGTCATTATTGGCCTTCTCGTTGGAGTTAAATTGTTTCAAGATCCTGAACGGAATGAGAGAAAGCTCCAGATAACACGTGTAAAATCAAAGTTGCAATCCTTCCAAAAACTTGACAGTTTTCTTTTTAAAGCTGCTTTCAACCCTGCAGTAACTTTTTCCACTGATACCTCGGGTACGTAAATTGCCAAAAAAAACTGTTACAAACATAACAACCATTTTATAAATAAATTTTGTGTTTCCTACAAAAATGTCTTAAATTTACGGCAGTAAATGCAGGCAATGCTGATTTTTTTTTTGAATGTCTTGACATTGTGGTTGTATTTGCAGTTCTGCTGAAGACTCATTAAATGCATTGAAAAATTATACTTTTTGTTGTATTGTTTTCAGACTAACTGAAGCCACAGTCCTTTTATTAATACACAATGAGCTACAAAGGGAGTTGACATTGCATCTATGTGAAAGGCATTTAATGAAAGTTAACTAAAAACAATGCTTTGTGACCTAATGTGTTTGCGGAAAAGGGAAGCAGTCAAGAAAATAAGGTGCTCTCTTGGCTGCCTCACAATTCAAATTAAATTGACATATGAAAAGAAATTCAGGATCTTTAAAGTTCTGCATCAGCTTTGCTCCCAAGCAACATAAGAAATAGGAGCAGCAGTATGCTGTCTGGCCTGTCAAGCCTGCTCACCATAACTCTAATTCCTTTACTGTGCGAAAATCTGTCTATCATTGCCCTAAAAACATTCACCAAGATAGCCTCAACTGCTTCACTGGGCAGGAAATTCCACAGAATCACAGGGAAAGGTTTGAAATGCAGTTATTGCTGAGGCCAATTATTAGTATTCCAGGAGTTCACCAAAGAACAGCCACGACCAGACTTAATAGTGCAGGCAGCCCTGTTTGAATGATACAAAATAACTATACATGGGACATTGACAGGATGCAGAGATGGGCTGAGAGGTGGCAGATGGAGTTCAACCTGGATAAATGCGAGGTGATGCATTTTGGAAGGTCGAATTTGAAAGCTGAGTACAGGATTAAGGATAAGATTCTTGGCAGCGTGGAGGAACAGAGGGATCTTGGTGTGCAGATACATAGATCCCTTAAAATGGCCACCCAAGTGGACAGGGTTGTTAAGAAAGCATATGGTGTTTTGGCTTTCATTAACAGGGGGATTGAGTTTAAGAGTCGTGAGATCTTGTTGCAGCTCTATAAAACTTTGGTTAGACCGCACTTGGAATACTGCGTCCAGTTCTGGGCGCCCTATTATAGGAAAGATGTGGATGCTTTGGAGAGGGTTCAGAGGAGGTTTACCAGGATGCTGCCTGGACTGGAGGGCTTATCTTATGAAGAGAGGTTGACTGAGCTCGGTCTCTTTTCATTGGAGAAAAGGAGGAGGAGAGGGGACCTAATTGAGGTATACAAGATAATGAGAGGCAGAGATAGAGTTGATAGCCAGAGACTATTTCCCAGGGCAGAAATGGCTAGCACGAGGGGTCATAGTTTTAAGCTGGTTGGTGGAAAGTATCGAGGGGATGTCAGAGGCAGGTTCTTTACGCAGAGAGTTGTGAGAGCATGGAATGCGTTGCCAGCAGCAGTTGTGGAAGCAAGGTCATTGGGGTCATTTAAGAGACTGCTGGACATGTATATGGTCACAGAAATTTGAGGGTGCATACATGAGGATCAATGGTCGGCACAACATTGTGGGCTGAAGGGCCTGTTCTGTGCTGTACTGTTCTATGTTCTATGTACATATGTATATTTTTGCCATAAAAACTGAAGTGTCACCTCTGTTACTAGATACTTGACCGTAGGTCAAGATTGTGGATTCAATCAGGCTTGTATTTGGAGGGCTGGAGTTGGTACTCTTTGGCAATGTAGAGGATCAATGATCAGATTTTTTCATTTCTGATCAGTCCTTATTAGAAGAGGCACACTTGCATGTAGTAGGACAAGGAACAACAGCTGTATTGCTCTTTGCAATCATGTAGACTTATTGATTAATTACTATTTTGGATGTCATGAAGAATAACCACTTATACGGCTCCTGCAATCTGAGGTGAACGAAATAGCCTCAGGACAGAAGAAAATTTTGGTAGGGTCCACTTGGAAATGAATCTTAGAAAAATTCATAATTGAGCCAAACCAATCCATCTAAATACTAGAGAGAAACTCTGACATTCAGTTCAGACCTCTTTCTGTTTTGTATGAACTGGGCTAACTAGCAGAAAATTAAGTTTAAACCTTTTAAGTTCAGTTTTCTTTCAAATTTAATTCAAACAAGGCTGACACTTTAGCTTATTGCTAGAAATGATTCTCAAGTCTGCCTAAGTTTGGCAGCTGTTAGAATCAGATGAAATCGCTAAAATTAATAAATTTATAGACTATGCCTGTTGGTATTGAATCCATATTTAAGGCATTCTGCACTGACTAAAGTTAGAATACTGTGTGTTATTGTAATGATGTATGCCGTGTAGTTTAATGCACGTTCATAAGAATTAGAAGAGCAATGAGAGATGAAAACAGAAAATCAGACCTGACTGCATATCTTGCAGTCAGTGAGACTAATTAGAGAATTAACTAGATTTCTCACACGTTTACTGTGACCTGCTGCTAGTAAGTACAAGGATGTGAAAATTGGAAAAGCAGAGAATCATGACCTGTTCCAAAGATAGAACAACTTGCTGATGCCATTGTACTAGTAATAGATAAGGAAGCTCACACTGATATATGTAGGGTGTGTTGTGAGATTTATCTACACTGTTGATCTTGTGCTCTTGGAGTTAAACTGAAATTTCCTGTAAATAATACAAATCAATATTACTGTCAGTGTAGCTGGGCTAGTACTAACTGCTGATTCCAGCTGTCAGCATTGAGTTTGTAGGTCACTGGAGCATTTTAAATTTATGGAAAACATTGCCACCTTGTGCACTGTGTACAGACTTAAATCAGCAAATGCAAAGACAGGAGGATGCTATTTACTTCTTCAAGAATGTTCCATTTGATGTGTTTGTGACTGCTCTATGCCCTAACTCCATATTGTTGAAAATTAATTTTAACAATTACACTTAACATTAAAATCAAAGGAATATTACTCTGGTTTGTATAATTTCTCCTTTAAATTTAACTCCTGGGAGTCCATATATCATTCTGACAAACCTATGCTGCATTCTGTCCGAAACAAATATATTCATCCAAGGTGTGATGCCCTGTTTTGGTCACAGTGTGGTCTGGCTAGTATTTAGCTGTAGCAGAAATTCACATCCCTTGTATTCTAGTTGTCTAGTTATAAAGGCTGCCATTCGATTAGCCTTTCTGACTATTTTCTGCGCATGTTTGGCCAAAATTTCAACTAGTTTCCCAATATTATTTGGTTACAGAGACAAGTTCACAGAATTTACAGCCCGATCTCATTAGGGTTCTACTGCACAGACTCCTGATAGTTTAATTGCTATTGACTGTGAAGCTAATTCAGTTATTCCTTTCCAAATCTGCAGATGTGAACTTTTCGCAAATCAAAGAGTCTAAACCTCTTAGTTCCAATCAGCAGCTAACCAAACTCTACCAGTTTAGAAGTTTCACAAACTTTAACCCTTCTGCTGTGGTGACTTATTCTCTGAATCCTCAGCTGAGGAGGGAAACAAACCTTACTTCTAAACTCAACACTAGTGTTCTCTGGACTGAACTGTAAACAAAACTAACGACCTTTTATTTTACCTGATATAAACTCAACAATATAAACGTTAAGGTGTAGAGCTGGATGAACACAGCTGGCCAAGCACCATCTTTGCCTGCTGTGTTCATCCAGCACTACACCTTGTTATCTCAGATTCTCCAGCATTGGCAGTTCCTAACACCATTGGGGGTCTATCCGATCTTTAATCAAATGTTGGATTTAAGTCAGTGCTCTGGAAGGAGTCTGGCTTTGTTTTTTTTTAAGGAACACCTTCACAGAAGTCACAAATACCCACCTGCCTCAGTTTTGAAATACAAATTGTAAAAGTGAAAGTTGTAAAAATTATAGATTCAGTCCAGTGGGTCAAAGTAAGCTCTGGAAAAAAAACATCATTTTAAGCTCGGATGCTTTACAGCCTCTAGGACTTAATATTGATTTCCACAACTTCAAATGTTCGTTCTCAATTTGCCTTACAACCCCCAGCACCCCTGTCTTGTCTACTTCGCTCTCAGGGGACGGGTCCCACTTTTCAACCGTTCCCACCCCCACTAATTTACACCCATTTTAACATCCTATTTCTTTCACTACAATTAACAACCCTTTTTGTAGTGGGCCTCCACAAAAGTCTGTTCTTCTCACTCCTCCTCTGTTCTTTCAAAGGTGTAACAGAAACATTTTCCAACGCCTTTCAGTCCTGAAGAATTTACTCAGGACGCGAACCGTTAACTCTATTTCTCTTTCCACAGATGCTGCCAGATCTGCCGAGTTCCTCCAGCATTTTCTGTTTACGCTTTCGAAGGTTCACGCTGATTCATAGCTGTCACCTCTGCCCTTTTCTAACGCATTTTGTTTTTAAAACATTCATCCACTTCCTTCTAAAAGTTATCACGGATTCTGCTTCCCACCACCATTTCGGTTTATGCATACCACTTTCTAACAACTCTGGAATAAAAAAAAATGCGCCGAACCTCTTGACACTTTCATGAAACGTACGTGTTCTGTGTTCAAAGACTTTACTCCACGGCCACTGTCAAATTAGAGGCTTTGTGAATGGCCATCAGCAAACGATCTCTACAGATCACAACAGGACAGGAAGCAAACAAAAATAAAAGCTGACAATGCAACGAAAATGCATTTGGAGAAGAAACCGAGGTAAAGGGAAGTGTGACATTTGCTGCAAATTACAAGAAGCAAGTTACAATGTATTGGGGGGGCACATCAATGAGCATTAAAACGTGTGGGCTTATTCAATCACTGCTGGAGGAGTAACTGAAATGATTGTTTCAAACTTAAAATAACAGTCGAACCGATATTGCTTTACTCTTGCTGAGACGATGTGTGGTAGTGCTGTTTATAGAATATGGTAGTGTGTTACACAATGTGGAGTATTTGAGTCTAGTTACTACAGCAAGGGGAAGCCACTCCCCCTCCCTCCCTTGCTTCCCATTCATCTTTTCAGAGGTTACAGCCTGGGAGGAATCCATTTCGGAAAGAGGGGGGGACTGCATCTAGAAACACAATCTGCCGCAAGTTGCCTCTTTTATAAAGATCACTGCGTTAACCACAATCAGACAGATATTTTACTGTTAATAAATCACAAGTGATGAAAAATTTTTCTCACAGGATAAGCGGTGGATGGGATAAAAACATTCATTAAAAATACAACAAGCCCCCGTTCTTCTTTTTCTGGGATTCCAATGATGAATGACCCGGACCGTGAGCAGCAACCATAACATGGAGGATAAGGGGTGGGGGGGAACCATCATGTGTTTTAGAAAGAAACGTCCTAATTCCTTCATTGTTGAAGGATAGAAAGCAACCAGCTGAATTAGTCAAATTCTCTGTAGACAAACAACGATGGAATATTGATAATCTGGCTATGATCTGATTGTTTAATGTGATAATTTATTATTTATCCCTCCCTCTCGCTTATCAGCGACTGGACCAGTCCGGATCGCGCGCGAAAATCCCCGCCCGCCCGCCCGCCCGCTCGCTCGCGCCGCTGTTTTCCGCCCGGAGCCGGGAACCGCCGCCGCCCCCTTTCCCCCCAGTCGGCCCGCTCCGCCCGCGATGCCAGCCCGGATCAGCGGTAGTGCCGCCGCATCCTCCCTGCCCGAGGACATCAGGAAGCGGTGAGTGAATGAATTCCCCTCAGGCGGCGCTGGGGCCTGCGGCCTCTCTCCATCGGCGGGGATTCACAGCCGCGGCCCGGTTACCGTCAATGCCTCCCCCCCCTCCTCCCGTCAATATGGTGTGCATGTGGCGGGGGAAGCTGGTGATGAATCCCAATCTCCGGAGACTCGGTGATGGCGATCCGAGGATTTGGCGCCAAACTGCATTTATCACTCCACCCCCCGAAATTATACCCACCCTATCATTATCCCTCCTCTCCATCAACCCCCACTCTCCCCATCAATACTCCTCCTCTCCATCAACCCCTACTCCCCCCATCATTATCCCTCCTCTCCGTCAACCCCTACTCCCCCCATCATTATCCCTCCTCTCCATCAACCCTCACTCCCCCCATCATTATCCCTCCTCTCCGTCAACCCCCACTCTCCTCATCAATACTCCTCCTCTCCATCAACCCCTACTCCCCCCATCATTATCCCTCCTCTCCATCAACCCCCACTCTCCCCATCAATACTCCTCCTCTCCATCAACCCCTACTCCCCCCATCATTATCCCTCCTCTCCGTCAACCCCCACTCCCCCCCATCATTATCCCTCCTCTCCACCAACCCTCACTCCCCCCATCGTTACCCCTTCTCTCCACCATCAACACCCCCCATCATTACCCCTTCTCTCCACCGTTGACCCCCTCCCCATATCATTACCCTCCCCTCCACCATTGATTCCCCCCTCCTCTCCACCATCAACCACCCCATTGTCTTCTCCCCTGTCGCCAAGCGCCTCTTTCCCCCCCCCATCGCCAAGCGCCTCTTCCCCCCCATCGCCAAGCGCCTCTTCCCCCCCATCGCCAAGCGCCTCTTCCCCCCCATCGCCAAGCGCCTCTTTCCCCCCCCCATCGCCAAGCGCCTCTTCCCCCCCCATCGCCAAGCGCCTCTTCCCCCCCCATCGCCAAGCGCCTCTTCCCCCCCATCGCCAAGCGCCTCTTCCCCCCATCGCCAAGCGCCTCTTCCCCCCCCATCGCCAAGCGCCTCTTTCCCCCCCCATCGCCAAGCGCCTCTTTCCCCCCCCATCGCCAAGCGCCTCTTTCCCCCCCCATCGCCAAGCGCCTCTTTCCCCCCCATCGCCAAGCCCCTCTTTCCCCCCCATCGCCAAGCCCCTCTTTCCCCCCCATCGCCAAGCCCCTCTTTCCCCCCCATCGCCAAGCCCCTCTTTCCCCCCCATCGCCAAGCCCCTCTTCCCCCCCCCATCGCCAAGCCCCTCTTCCCCCCCAACATCGCCAAGCCCCTCTTCCCCCCCCATCGCCAAGCCCCTCTTCCCCCCCATCGCCAAGCCCCTCTTCCCCCCCATCGCCAAGCCCCTCTTCCCCCCCCCCATCGCCAAGCCCCTCTTCCCCCCCCCATCGCCAAGCCCCTCTTCCCCCCCCATCGCCAAGCCCCTCTTCCCCCCCCATCGCCAAGCCCCTCTTCCCCCCCCCGTCGCCAAGCCCCTCTTCCCCCCCCCCGTCGCCAAGCCCCTCTTTCACCCCGTTGCCAAGGCCCTCTTCCCCCACCGTCGTCGTCGACCCCGTCTTCTCCCCCCCCGTCGTCGTTGACCCCGTCTTCCCCCCTCGTCGTCGTCGACCACCCCGTCTTCCCCCCCCCATCGTCGTCGACCCCGTCTTCTCCCCCGTCGTCGTCGTCGACCCCGTCTTCTTCTCCCCCCCCGTCGTCGTCGACCCCGTCTTCTCCCCCCCCGTCGTCGTCGACCCCGTCTTCTCCCCCCCCGTCGTCGTCGACCCCGTCTTCTCCCCCCCCGTCGTCGTCGACCCCGTCTTCTCCCCCCCCGTCGTCGTCGACCCCGTCTTCTCCCCCCCCGTCGTCGTCGACCCCGTCTTCTCCCCCCCCGTCGTCGTCGACCCCGTCTTCTCCCCCCCCGTCGTCGTCGACCCCGTCTTCTCCCCCCCCGTCGTCGTCGACCCCGTCTTCTCCCCCCCCGTCGTCGTCGACCCCGTCTTCTCCCCCCCCGTCGTCGTCGACCCCGTCTTCTCCCCCCCCGTCGTCGTCGACCCCGTCTTCTCCCCCCCCGTCGTCGTCGACCCCGTCTTCTCCCCCCCCGTCGTCGTCGACCCCGTCTTCTCCCCCCCCGTCGTCGTCGACCCCGTCTTCTCCCCCCCCCGTCGTCGTCGACCCCGTCTCTCCCCCCCCCCGTCGTCGTCGACCCCGTCTCCCCCCCCCGTCGTCGTCGACCCCGTCTCCCCCCCCCCGTCGTCGTCGACCCCGTCTCCCCCCCCCGTCGTCGTCGACCCCGTCTCCCCCCCCCCCCGTCGTCGTCGACCCCGTCTCCCCCCCCCCGTCGTCGTCGACCCCGTCTCCCCCCCCCGTCGTCGTCGACCCCGTCTCCCCCCCCGTCGTCGTCGACCCCGTCTCCCCCCCCCCCCGTCGTCGTCGACCCCGTCTCCCCCCCCCCGTCGTCGTCGACCCCGTCTCCCCCCCCCCGTCGTCGTCGACCCCGTCTCCCCCCCCCCGTCGTCGTCGACCCCGTCTCCCCCCCCCCGTCGTCGTCGACCCCGTCTCCCCCCCCCCCGTCGTCGTCGACCCCGTCTCTCCCCCCCCCCCCCGTCGTCGTCGACCCCGTCTCTCCCCCCCCCCGTCGACGTCGACCCCATCTCCCCCCCCGCCGTCGTCGTCGACCCCGTCTCCCCCCCCGTCGTCGTCGTCGTCGACCCCGTCTCCCCCCCCCCGTCGTCGTCGTCGTCGACCCCGTCTCCCCCCCCCGTCGTCGTCGTCGTCGACCCCGTCTCCCCCCCCGTCGTCGTCGTCGACCCCGTCTCCCCCCCCGTCGTCGTCGTCGACCCCGTCTCCCCCCCCCGTCGTCGTCGTCGACCCCGTCTCCCCCCCCGTCGTCGTCGTCGACCCCGTCTCCCCCCCCGTCGTCGTCGTCGACCCCGTCTCCCCCCCCCGTCGTCGTCGTCGACCCCGTCTCCCCCCCCGTCGTCGTCGTCGACCCCGTCTCCCCCCCCCGTCGTCGTCGTCGACCCCGTCTCCCCCCCCCCCGTCGTCGTCGTCGACCCCGTCTCCCCCCCCCCCCCGTCGTCGTCGTCGACCCCGTCTCCCCCCCCCCCCGTCGTCGTCGTCGACCCCGTCTCCCCCCCCCCCGTCGTCGTCGTCGACCCCGTCTCCCCCCCCCCCCGTCGTCGTCGTCGACCCCGTCTCCCCCCCCCCCCCGTCGTCGTCGTCGACCCCGTCTCCCCCCCCCCCGTCGTCGTCGTCGACCCCGTCTCCCCCCCCCATCGTCGTCGACCCCGTCTCTCCCCCCTCCCCGTCGTCGTCGACCCCGTCTCTCCCCCCCCCCGTCGTCGTCGTCGACCCCGTCTCTCTCCCCCCCCCCGTCGTCGTCGTCGACCCCGTCTCTCCCCCCCCCCCGTCGTCGTCGTCGACCCCGTCTCTCTCCCCCCCCCCCGTTGTCGTCGTCGACCCCGTCTCTCCCCCCCCCCCCCCCCCCCCGTCGTCGTTGTACATGGGTGTGTGGATTGATACAGGCCAGAATTGAAGGCATACATCGAACATAGAACACTACAGCTCAGTACAGGACCTTCGGCCCTCGATGTTGCGCCGACCTGTGAAACCAATGTGAAGCCCATCTAACCTACACTATTCCATTATCACCCATATGTTTATCCAGTGACCATTTAAATGCCCTTGAAGTTGGTGAGTCTACTGCTGTTGCAGGCAGGGTATTCTATGCCCTTACACATTCTTCACCGCCCTGTCTACCTGCCACTCCACTTTCAAGGAACTATGTGCCTGCTCCCCCCGCAAAGGTCTCTCTGTTCAGCGACACTCCCCAGAACCCTCACCATTAAGCACACAAGTCCTACCCTGGTTCGTTTCACTAAAATGCGACAACCTTGCCTCTATCTGAATTAAACTCCACTGGCCATTCCTTGGGCCCACTGGCCCATTCGATCAGGATCCTGCTGTGCTCTGCAAAATTGTCAAAATGTTTTACAAGGTCACAAGGATATAGAGGCTTGAGTGAAGAATGGGGTGGGTGTTTGAGAGTTTTAAACTTGTATATTGTTATGATGGATCATAATGGATGCATTCTTGGAAGGATTTAAAGGAAGTGGCAGCAAAGATGGTGGATCCAGTAGCCTTCCAAGAATCCTTAGATTCTAGAAAAGTCCTTGCTGAAACATAGAACATTCTTGGGGAATAAACACAAATAACTGAAGCTGGAAACCTGAAACATAAGAGGATGTGCTTGAGAAAAGTTGGATCTAGCAGCAACTGTTGACAGGATGAATAGATTGGGTTGACGGTCGGAATCTTTTTCCCAGAATTGGAATGTCTGTTACCAGAGGGCGTACATTTAAGGTGAGAGAGTGAAAGTTCAAATCAGATGTGAGGGACAAGTTTTTGACACAGAGGGTGGTAGAAGTCTGGCACGCACCGTCAGGAGTGGTGATCGAGGCACATACTTTAGGGCTGTTAATGAGGCCTTTAGATACGCACATGAATATGCAACGAGTGGAGGGATAGGAACCATATTCAGGCAGAAGGGATTAGTTCAATTTGGCATCATGTTCGGCATAACATCATGGGCCGAATGGCTTATCTGATTGTGACATTAACTCTACTTTTCTATCTGCTGTTTTCACCTTTAACTCCCGCTTGCCAAAGCAGTCTTATGAAAAAATGCCTATAACATTGCTGCTCTCTGTTGAAGAGAGTTCCACAGTCTAACGAATATGTACCTTTAGAGAAGGAGTTGGCTTTTCAGTTCCTCGAGCCTGTTTGTTATCAACTCTTGGCTATCACAGTGGCTCGGTGGTTAGCACTCTACCTCTCAGCACTACAGAGCCACGTTCAGTTCTAGACTTGGGTGACTGCAGAGTTCGCACATTCTCCCCGTGTCTGTTTCTGCTGAGTTCTTCAGTTTCTCACCACGGTCCAAAGGTGTACAGGTTCAGTGTATTAGCTATGCTGGATTAGGTGATAATTGATCAACTCCAAAATGAGTAAAAGCTGTCATTACTGTATGTTAGGCTTGTTGAAAACTGTTCTTTCCCAGTTTGTAAACTAGGAAATTCTGTACAACTGGGTCATTTTAATGTAGCTTTCATAAAGATCAAGTTGATTAAATATTTATTATTGTGAATTTTATGCATTTGTTAAATTTGCATCCTTTGGCTCTAATATTTATGAAAAATGCAGTTTAAAAGATTGTTAGAAATTGAAACTCTGTCACCTGTTGCTGAAACAGCCCCTAAACTATTGAAAAGCAAATAGTTTCTTGAAAAAGAGGTAATGTTGAAGAACATAGGGATAAGGATGGGAGCGAGGTTGGTCAATGTTAAAACTGTTAGCCCATTAAATTTGCAACGTTAATTTTCTTTAGTTTAGTAACCCAGCCCTGACTCCTTTTGTCCTGGTTTGTGGTTTGTTTCATGACACCTAGCAAACCAGATTGGTTAGAAGAAACAAAATTAATACTTCTCTATTTTTGTTTCTGAAAGTAAAAAGCTGTGTCAAATCAAATGGGGGAGACAAAATTTCCTTGAGATGAAATTCCCTCGCATTGTCTGTGAATCCATAGATTTGTCTTTGGTCATGTTCACCGTATTGAACACATTGAACTTCAGACAGATGATAATAGCAATAGTAGGGGAATGGAAATGCCTTTAATTATTGCCACTTACCGTGGATCCTCAGTGACTTCAGCTTCTGCTTTTATGATGTACATTAACTGAAGAAAGCATTGCTAATGAGCCTACTCACATTACACTAATGCACATTTTCTGGAAATTAGCCTTTAGTTATTTGGTTAATTAATTGGGAAACTTGATTAGCTACTTTTGGATGGATTTTTAAAATGATCTTTTGTGAATTTTTGAGAATCTTTGAGGAACTATGCAGGTGCATTTCTGAGGTCATGTCGCTGTATAGATCAGAATAACTTGTAATGATGTAATGTCAGAGAGTTTGTTACTTGCTTCAAACATCAATAAAAATGTGATCGGTTAATCTTCCCCCTTTCTTCCCACCCCCTACAGTGACCTGTTTTTCTAATCAACCTGTACAGAGATGTTATGACATACCTTACAGATTATAGACCCAAGATCCTCAACTTCACCTCACGAAACAATCACACCATCTCCAGAACCGGTCCAATTCACCTCCATTGCACTCTCTTTATGACAAGTGTCTCCTCCCTTCAGCAAGGATGCCAAAATTATAAACTCCAAATGTATTCTTATAAGCTGTATATAACTCTGGCAAGACATCTTTACTCCTGCACATAACTCCCCTTGCAAAGAAGGCCAAACTATTTATTTTCTTGCTGCAGCTGCATTCTAACTTACAGAAACTCAAACAAGGTCACGAAGGGCCTCAACACCAACAGTTCTCAGTATCTCAGCTTTAAGAAATACTCTGCCATTTGTTTTTTTACCAAAATGGATAACTTTACATTCATTCACATCTTATTCCATCTGTCGTATTCTAGTCCGTTCACTCAGTCTGTCCAACTTTGCTTGAAGCTTCTTTGCAAATTATACACCCACCTAATTTTGTGTCATCAGCAAATTTGCAAAACTATAACTGCTTTCCAATCCAAGGTATTCATAAAGCTTGAGAATAACTGAGGACCCAGTTATTCAGTACCCAACCAGTCTAATAACTGCCATTCCGAGAGCAATTGTTTATTCCTGCTCACAGCTTTCTATCTGTTAAACAATTCTCAAGCCATACTAGTTATTTTACCCCAAATTCCACATGTTTTAATTTTACTAATCTGTATGGAACCTTATCAAACACCTTGTAATAAAAATCAAAATACACTACATCAACTGTTCTCTTTTATCATTAAAAAATCATTTATTTTCCAAAGTCCATGCTGACTGTCCAATTTTACCATTCTTTTCTGAGCGTCCAGTTATGATACCCTTTACAATAAACTCTTAACATTTTCCCTACTATTGATATGAAACTAACTGGTCTGTAGTTCCCAGTTTTTATTCTTTCTTAAACAGCAGGGTTATATGTGCTATTTTCCAGTTGCAGGAGCCTTTCCAGAATGTATACAAATTTTGAAAGAATCACCAGTGCATCCACTAACTCCAAGAACATTTTGATAGGCAGCTTAACTGGTCCAGAGAAGTTGTCAAACTTCAATGTTAACTTTTCAAGTACTATCTTGTTATGAATGCTCATTTTTTTTTCAGTTTCACAAGTCCCTTAATCACTTGCGCCCTCATCTTCTGATTGCATACCAATTAACACCAAAGTCAAATGCCTTGTCTATTAGGCCACGTGATCAACTACCCCGCTGCAGTGATAATGGAGAAGCTAATTATATTTTGGTACTCAGTTTGATTAATAATTCTGCTTTTTAAAACTGGGGAATTTTTGCCAGAGGGACATTCATATCTAATGGCAGTAGAAGAAACTTCTGAAGCACTGGATGAAGCAGCATTGTGTGCCTCAATCGTTGAGCCAGCTGTAAGAAGAATTTCATTAGTAATGAGTTTTTCAAAAAGTATCTGACATGCATTGGAATGGTTATGTGCCAATGTTAGATTACCTAGTAGTGATGTTCAATTCTGTCAAAATGATTCTACTAGTTTAAACCAGCTCAAACACATCTCTGCCTGCGTCCAAGACGAATAACTTGCTGAAATGAAATATTTTCTCAAATTCAAAGGTTTACAATGAATGTCTAAATTCCAGTTTTGTTTGCAGTGCACACCATTGGCTTTACTATTAAACTGAAATACAATATTGTATTTGTATACAATGTCACATGGCTGGCAGTGGTCAGTAATTATTTGAACATTATGCAAATCTGTGCACATATTCACACTTCTGTTACATAATTACTGCACTTAAAGTTCTCTCCTTTGGCAATCTCCACAACCTTTCCCAATAATTGTATTGAGAGCTTCAATGTTGTATAATGTACTGTCTGCTTAAGAATGTGTGGGGTGGTCTGAATGCTATATTAGGAATTATGTGAAACTGTTTAAACTCCATTCTTGATGTACAGTGTCATTATCTTTGTAACATAACATTACTGTTCAACATCCGTACAGAATTGAAGTTTTAAATGGCTTAACTGTTACATGCTGGACCGTGGATAAGTTGGGGGAGATGTACTTCTCTCGCTGTTGGCCAAGCTGAGACAAATGTCAGTAATGTCGAGCCTTCATTCTAAAGATGAGAAACGATCACTCTCTGGCAGAGATCCTGTGAATGCCACCTTGCAAGAAGCATAACCTGTTTGTGCTTATTGCACTACAGGTGGTTTCAGAAGAAAAGTTTAATTCAATTAGCCTATTGTTTTTAAATGTAGGAGTTACTTTTATCTGCTGTAAATGTCAGTCGTGGATTCATGGTTTTCTAATGCCTTATAAAGCCTGTTAAAGTTGGTAGTTGTTTTTTGACTTCAGTGTGTAAAGCTGCGAATAGATGAGGGGCTTTTGCCATTATTGAAAAAGAGTTGCTTATCAGCATTAAGAGAAATTTAGTTTCGTTCAATAAGCATGAAGACCATACCAAGTTGGTGGGTGCAATCTGTTGATATGTAATCATCTTGAATTCTATTCCCTTGACTTTAGAAGATTGGAAGTGATCCAATCAAGGTATTTAAAATCTTTAAATAATTCTTAAAGTAGATAGAGAGCAAACTTTCACAGGTACAAACCAAACTAAAATTTTGAAAAGAGGATTGAATTCTATTTGCACGTCTTGGACTAGTTATCTCGCACTTCTTTGTATGCAGACAGCAGTGATCTTTTGATTGAAAATAACATTTAATTTTGTTTAAATAATGTAATCTTTATTGTTATTGTTTTAAAAAGCGAAATGTTGAAGCACCACTTTATATTTATATTGCTGAAGCTTTTGGCTGTAACTTTTTGATCTGTTTTTGTTTCTGTAGACTTCGAGTGCTTGAGGATAAAGTTGATCTCTCAGAGAAGGTGTGTTGAAATACTAAGCATTTGTTTTACATTCAGATCTGTTTTTTAGTGTGTTTATGTTTAGTCTGTTTCAATGGAAAATCAATCCACCGGTGAAAAGTGTTGTTATTTCTAATACGTACAAGGTTCAGAGGGGTGTAATGCAGTTGAAATTGACTTTTGAATTCTCTCAAGGACCATGGTAGGAAGCAGTAATCTTTTCCCAGGACTTTGTGAAATAATTTTTTTTCCCCTCTGCACTTCTGTGTGGTGTTACTTTCTATTATTCCAGCTGTTTTTAAAGTGAAAAAGGTACTTACTTGTTCACATGCATTTATTGAATTAAATTACAGTTTTTAATGGAGAAGGGAAGAACAATGACAATATTTCTCTTGCTACGTTGTTGTTCCTGTATTGTGCACAAAAAAGCATAAATGATCTGTTTTAATTATTGGTGTTTATTTATGCTTTTGTAACACCAAGTAAACCTTCTTTCAGGAATGTATAAAAGAAAAGCTGAGTTTGCTGCATGGCTTCTTACAAACAAATACACAAAATGACCTCTGTGAACTGGCAACAAAACTTCAGAGAGAAGAACTCTCTGAGGTAAGTTGGTAAAAAAAATCTGGTGGAGCGGGCTCTGTTGAGTAGTATTTCTGCCCTTTTAAAGGGCAGTGTCATGCGTGCATAGAAACACCTCCAAGAAATGGTAGTGAAAGATTGGGGCAGTATAAAATCCGGCACTTGTTTGCTGTAGATACCATCAGTGATATCAGACAATGCAATCTTCACTGTCGGCTGGCAGCCACAGATTTATAGTTTGTTCATTGCCTGCTGATTTGTGCAGATGAGCCTTTTTCTTTGTTGTCATTTTCAGCAATAAGCTGTATCTCATTCTTCCTATTACAATAGACACTTGGGAGCCCATTGTAGATTTTAAACCATCTTTCATCCCTTTAAGACTGCAGCAGTTTTAATATTTGCTTCCCGACCTTGAACTTTCTGAGGATAAGGGAACACTATGTCTTAAGTCTGTTGGTTTTGGTTTTAGTTTTGAAATCCTGATCCCTAAAAGTGCTGAAGTATGTTGTCCACTCTTAGTGTTAGGGCTGAGGAAGGTTATTGTCATTCCATTAGTCTGAGGCAGGTATTACCCTGGGCAAGATTAATTTGTCTGAGTGATTTTGTTGAGTGCGTCTGCTGCAAGCCTGTCTTTTATTGTTTCTGACTGGTTTGACTCTTTCAGGAAGGTTACCTGGCCAAAGTGAAAGTGCTGCTCAATCAGGAACTTTTGGAAGGGAATGGAGACACTGAGCCTGGAATCAATGCAAATGGCTGTTCTGAGAATGGGACTTCGGACAGTGATAAAAATGAGACCAATGGAGTGGCTGATGAGCGAAATGGCCAAGATGCAAGCAACATGGAGACCGAGGCAGTGGTTTTCCCTACTGCAAAGAGTCGGGGGAAGCGGCTGAGTAAATCCAACGGCGATAATAAACGTACAATGCACTTTCTTTGCCTCTTGTCTGTTTACTGATCCTCTTGCTGAATTGTGTACCTGCATTGTGCAGTTCACAAAAATATTACAAGGATGACCATGCACTCTAAATTGATCACATTCCATTTGCAGTAATGATCTGCTTGAATTCCACCTTAGCCTATTGTTAATATACAATACTATCCTTTGTCAATTCTTATGATTGCGTAGAAAAGTGTTAGGAATGAGAGTGACAAAATATCTGCTGAATGTTCTAATCAATGAAGACACTGGGGAAAAAAAATTCAATGGCATTTTATTTTTTTAAAAAATCCTTTCCCCAAGTCTCTAGGTTTCTACGTTCAAGGCTATGGACTAGGAAGTGTGCCCAAGATTTGTTGACAACGTGCAAGATTCACAGCTAATGTTGAGAAAGCCTGAGGGAAGAAAATAGGATGATGCAAGGCTAGGTCAGGTTATGATAAAACAAGTTTAGAAGTAGAACAAGTACAATTCTTGTGCAAGGTTATAATTCAGATGACCCCCTCCCACCATGATCCTGGAATCATGCTCATATTTGTTTCCTGTCTTTGGTGATGGAAGTTGAGATCTGCAGTGAAGAGAACCTTCATCAGGATGATGCCTTGGGTGTCTTGGGTACCAGAACGGACTTGAAAATGGAGCACTTGATCCCCATTCCCACTCTTTATCCAACACCTCCTCCCAAACAAAATGCATAAAATTCAAAGCCATGAATGAGGTTTTGTAAAATAATGATGGGAATGCTTTGTTTTTGGAGTGGATGATTTACTCAATCCTAGTCCGGATAGGGAAACTCAAGAAGGTCCAAATTCAAATCTTTCTGTTCGATTGGATACTGGGAAGAATTTCAGCAACTTGTCAGAAAATGTGGATTTATTGCAGTCCTCTTTGAAAGGGAGTTCTGCAGGTTCCTGAGAGGTGAGGGAGCCTCGAATGATAAATGGTCAGGGAGAGGGCCGTTAATCAATATAATTGCAAGTAAGGCAGGCTTGAATTATTTGGACTTTCCTGGTCCTTTTTCATGTGTTTGTGGTTGCCAGTACCTGTGATTTCAGACTCAGAGCAGTGTGGCTCACTCTTAACTGCCCACCAGGGTAATTAGGAATTTGTAATGCTGGTCTAGCCAGTGACATGGTCATTATTTTTGAATATTCTTTCATGGGATGTGAGCATTGCTGGCTAAAGCAGCACTCATTACTACCCTGAATTGTCTACAGAACCCTTAATGTGTCTGAAGTTGCATGTAGATCAGACTGAGTAAGGATGTCAAATTTATTTCCCTAAAGTGACAGGTGGAACCGGGTTATATGGTCCCCATTAGACTAGCTATTAATTCCAAATATTTATTGAATTCTGAATTTTTTTAAAAATTCACTCGGCATTGCTGCCTGGCCAGCAATTTTGCCATGTCCCTAGTAGCTTGAGAAGGTATGACTGAGTTGCTACCTTGAACTATTGTAGTCCATGTGCTGTAGATAGACCTACAATGCCTCTGGGGATTTCACCATCTGCTGTGATGGGATTCGAATCCATGTTTCCAGAACATTTAACCTGGGCCTCTGGATTACTAATGCAGTGACATGACTATGACTCCACCAACTCTCCTCATACATATTGTGAACATTCTTTTAAAACTGCCATAGGTGCTTATGCAGTAAATTGGCAGACATTATTTTGGTCATTATTAATGTATCTTGGGCAAGCTGTTCCATCACTGAGCTTTGTAGCAAAATGTGATTATATTTTCACCGAACTTCCAAGATTTCTTTTCAGCAGGGCCCACTGTTGATGATTGACTCTTTGCCCTAAGGGTATTAGTACCATTTTATTGGGTTCAGTGCATCCTCTTATTGAGATCTGTTACCTGATACTTTCCAGGGATGTAGATCAGCCTTGAGTGTTCTTCTGAAGTCCTGAACTTTCCCCTCCCAATACCTTGAAGGGATTCTTAGAAGGATTGGTAGACTTGGTGAAAATCCTCCATTACAACCTAGTTTCCTATGTGTGAAAGTTCTCCAAAATTTGCCATAATTTAAAAATGCCATGCGGTTTTCCGAGCTTCCAGTTAACAATATTTATTTCTGTTCTAGGTCTGCCAGGATCTCCAAGGGTCACCAGGAATTCAGTAAAGCAACAAACTACAATCATTTCCATGTTTGCTAAAGCGTGAGTATTCAAACAGTTAGGCAGCCTGAAAAAAAAATGCCTGGTTTCAAGTCAAGTTCCGGACTGATGAATTACAAGGAAATAGTAACTGGATTTAGGTGATGCAAGTAAAGCTTGAATGATTGGTTTACATGAGAATTGCTTGCAAACTACTAAATAAATTGATATTGTTTGAGGATGTGGTTCAAGCTTATAAAAATCTTTATGGAGCTCACTGGTAAATGCTGATCTGTTTTCCCCAGTTCTGTTGTGATATAGAATGAGGGGCCATAATCTCGGATTAAGGGATTGGCTATCTGGAACTAATATGTGAAAGAAACGTCCACTCCAAAGAACTGTAGAAGCTCAGTCAATGAGTGGCTGGTGTTGGGGAGTGTCTGGAATTATCTGACCTTTTTTGTATTTTTTCTTAGCCATTTAAAAAGAAAGAAACTTGAGGAAAAAGGAAGGAAAGTTAAATTAAAACAGCCTACAGTAGAGTTAATGTAAGTGAGATAAAGTTTGAACATGGCATAGAAAATTGTACGCACCAGCGGTGAGCAAGACAGTCGTGTACAAAGTGCCATTGATTATAGAAACTTGAAGTCCCGGCTTTTGAAGGTCAGGCAGTGCTAGAGTCTCTGGTACATCCACATTGCTGAGAGCTGTGTGGGGAGGTGGTCACACTGCTGTTTGGGGCCTGCAGGAAAATAAGGAATGGTTGATTGATGATCTAAGAACTAGGCAGGTAAAGCGAATGACCCCTGATATGATTCTGCTTGCTAACCAGTTTTCTTTTTAAATACTGTCAAGTACTGTGGTTCCTCTGAGTAATGCAGTTGGTGTAAACGTGTAGCACAACTGGTGGCTCAGCTGCAAAGAAGGAAGAAGAGTGGGAAAGCTTTAAGTGATAAGGAAAGAATGGATGTTTCCCTGATTGTAGATGTGAGCCCAGGTTGATATGTTCCTTGCTACTTCTTTGCTCCATCAAGTATGGTCATGGAGTGGCTGGAGAGCATTGTTTCGCAGCAGGGTGAATAGCCAGTGTTAACAAACGCACAAGTAGGAAATGAATCAAGGTCCTGAAACCAGATTTTTGGGCGGTTTGAAAGGAGTTTAAAAAAACAGCAGTAATCTCAGGATTATTCCAATCCCATGCGCGGGTGGAACCTGTGCCAGATGGACGGGTTGCATTTTAACAGGCCTGGGATTAATATCCACATTGGAACACTGGCTACTGCTGCCAGGGAAGGATTGAACTCAATGGAAATTGGAGCGTATATGTACATGACACATAAAATTATGAAAGGGATAGATAAAATAGCGGCAGGCAAGTTGTTTCCACTGGTGAGAGAGACTAGGATTAGGGGACATAACCTTTAGATTAGGGGGTGTAGATTTAGGACAGAGATGAGGGAATCTGTGGAATTCTTGACCCAAGGAAGCAACAGAGGCGGCTTCATTAAATATATTTAAGACACAGTTGGATAGATTTTGGCATGGTAAAAGGGATTAAGGGTTATGGGGATAATGCAGGTAGATAGATCAGCCATGATTTTATTGAATGGTGGAGCAGGTTTGAGGGGCCAAATGGCCGTCTCCTGCGTCTCTTATGAACTTATCAAGCCAAGTGAAAGATTAGATTGGGGGGAAGACACAACTCGTAGCAAGCAGTAGATTAGTACAAAGCAAAATTAGAAAAAAAATGAAGCAAAGAAAAATATGAGAGGATCAGAATGTAGAATAATGTCGGAGCTAAGTGTACTGTATCTAAAGGGGTGTAAAGCAAAATGCTGCAGATGCTGGAAGTCTGAAATAAGAGGAAATGCTGAAGAAGGTGTAGCAGCATCTGTAGAGAGAGTAAGAGTTAATATTTTGGGCCCAGTATGACTTCTCAGAATTGAAAGGAGCTGGAAAAAGGTGGCTTTTATACTGTCGACTGAAGAGGAACGGTGAAATAGGTGGCAAGGGTGCCCAGAGCAAAAGATAATGAGTGTTAATGATGGTAAAGGTGAAAAAGATGAAAAATTAGTATGGAAAGGAGAAAATACATCTGACCTTTTCAAAGAACAAAGAAAATTACAACACAGGAACAGGCCCTTTGGCCCTCCAAGCCTGCATCAATTGAGATCCTCTGTCTAAGCCGGTCATCTATTTTCTAAGGGTCTGTGTCCCTTTGCTCCGTGCCCATCCACGTACCTGTCCAGATACATCTACCACCTCCACTGGCGACCCGTTCCAGGCACCCATCACCCTCTGCGTAAAGAACTTTACACGCATATCTCCCATAAACTTTCCTCCTCTCACTTTGAACTCATGACCCCTAGTAATTGAGTCCCCTACTCTGGGGGAAAAAGCTTCTTGCTATCCACCCTGTCTATACCCATCGTGATTTTGCAGACCTCAATCAGGTCCCCCCCTCAATCTCCGTCTTTCTAATGAAAATAATCCTAATCTACTCAACCTTTCTTCATAGCTAGCACCCTCCATACCAGGCGACATCCTGGTGAACCTCCTCTGCACCCTCTCCAAGGCGTCCACATCCTTTTGGTAATGTGGCGACCAGAACAGTACGCAGTGCTCTAAATGTGGCTGAACCAAAGTCTTTTACAACTGTAACATGACCTGCCAACTCTTGTACTCAATACCCCGTCCGATGAAGGAAAGCACGCCGTATGCCTTCTTGACCACTCTATTGACCTGTGTTGCCACCTTCAGGGAACAATGGACCTGAACACCCAGATCTCTCTATACATCAATTTTCCCCGGACTTTTCCATTTACTGTATAGTTTGTTCTTGAATTAGATCTTCCAAAATGCATCACCTTGCATTTGCCCAGATTGAACTCCATCTGCCATTTATCTGCCCAATTCTCCACTCTATCGATATTCTGCTGTAATCTTTGACAGTCCCCTTCACTATCTGCTACTCCACCAATCTTTGTGTCATCTGCAAACTTGCTTAACAGACCAACTATACCTTCCTCCAAATCATTTATGTATATCACAAACAACAGTGGTCCCAGCACAGATCCCTGTGGAACACCACTGGTCATAGATCTCCAATTGAGAAACCCTCTTCCACTACTACTGTCTCCTGTTGCCTAGCCAGTTTTTTAATCTATCTAGCTAGCACACCCTGGACCCCATGCGACTTCACTTTCTCCATCAGACTGCCATGGGCAACCTTATCAAACGCCTTTTTGAAGTCCATGTATATGACATCTACAGCCCTTCCCTCATCAGTCAACTTTGTCACGTCCTCAAAGAATTCTATTAAGTTGGTAAGATATGACCTTCCCTGCACAAAGCCATGTTGCCTATCACTGTTAAGCCCATTTTCTTCCAAATGGGAATAGACCCTATCCCTCAGTGTCTTTTCCAGCAGCTTCCCTACCACTGATGTCAGGCTCACCGGTCAATAATTACCTGGATTATCCCTGCTACCCTTCTTAAACAAGGGGACACATTAGCAATTCTCCAGTCCTCCGGGACCTCACCCGTGTTTAAGGATGCTGCAAAGATATCTGTTAAGGCCCCAGCTATTTCCTGTCTCGCTTCCCCTCATAACCTGGGATAGATCCCATCCAGACTTGGGGACTTGTCCACCTTAATGCCTTTTAGGATATCCAACACTACCTCCCTCCTTATGCCGACTTGACCGAGAGTAATCAAACATCTATCCCCAACCTCAACATCCGTCATGTCCCTCTCCTTGGTGAATACCGATGTAAAGTACTCGTTAAGAATGTCACCCATTTTCTGACTCAACGCATAACTTTCCTTCTTTGTCCTTAAGTCGGCCAGTCCTTTCTCTAATTACCCTCTTGCTCATTTATATATGAATAAAAGGCTTTAGGATTTTCCTTAACCATGTTTGCTAAAGATATCTCATGTCCCCTTTTAGCCCTCTTAATTCCTCATTTCAGATTTGCCCTTCATTCCCAATATTCTTCCAAAGCTTTGTCGGTCTTCAGTCCCCTAGACCATATGTATGCTTCCTTTTTCCTCTTAGCTAGTCTCACAAGTTCACCTGTCATCCATGGTTCCCTAATCTTGCCATTTCTATCCCTCATTTTCACAGGAACGTGTCTCTCCTGCATGCTAATCAACCTCTCTTTAAAAGCCTCCCACATATCAAATGTGGATTTACCTTCAATCAGTTTCTCCCAATCTACTTTCCCCAGATCCTGCCAAATCTTGGTATAGTTGGCCTTCCCCCAGTTTAGAACTCTTCCTTTAGGACCACTCCCATCTTTGTCCACGAGTATTCTAAAACTTACAGAATTGTGGTCACTAACACCTGGCCAGGCTCATTTCCCAACACCAGGTCCAGTATGGCCCCTTCCAAAGTTGGACTACATACATACTGCTCTAGAAAACCCTCCTGGATCCTCCTCACAAACTCTGCTCCATCTTGACCCCTAACACTAAGTGAATCCCAGTCAATGTTGGGAAAATTAAAATCTCCCATCACCTCCAGCCTGTTGCTTCTACACCATTCCATAATCTGTTTACATATTTGTACCTCTATCTCCCGCTCTCTTGGGAGGCCTGTAGTACAGCCCCAACATTGTTACTGCAGCCTTCCTGTTTCTGAGTTCTGCCCATATTGCCTCACTGCTCGAGTCCTCCGCAGTGCCCTCCTTCAGTACAGCTGTGATAACGTCTTTGACCAATAATGCAACTCCTCCACCCCATTTACTTCCCTCTCTATCCCGCCTGAAGCATTAACATCCTGGGACATTTGCTAATCATACACTTCCCTCAACCAAGTCTCAGAAATAGCAAAAACATCATACTCCCAGATACCGATCCAAGCCCCTAAGTTCATCTGCCTTGTCTACTACACTTCTCACATTAAAACAAACGCACCTCAGACCACCTGTCCCTTCGCATTCGTCATCTCCCTGCCTACTCTTCCCTTTAGCCACGCTGACTTCATTATCTAGTTCCCTGCAGGCTTTAGTTACTATCTCCTTTCTGTCCAATAACCTGTCCAATATTTGGTTCCCACCCCCCTGCCACATTAGTTTAAACCCTCCCCGACAGCTTTAGCAAAAGCACCCCCAAGGACATTGGTTGTGTAGACCGTCCAATTTATAATGGCCCCACCTTCCCCAGAACCAGTCCCAATGTCCCAAAAATCTGAGCCCCTCCCTCCTGCACCCTCTCTCAAGCCACTCATTTATTCTGCCTATTCTTTCATTTCTGCTCTGACTAGCACGTGGCACTGGTAGCAATCCTGAGATTACTACCTTTGAGGTCCTACTTTTTAACTTGGCTCCTAACTCCCTAAATTCTGCTTGTAGGACCTCATCCCGTTTTCTGCCGATATCATTGGTGCCCATATGCACCACGACAACTGGCTGTTCGCCATCCCCCTTCAGAATGTTCTGTGGCCGATCTGAGACATCACTGACCCGTGCACCTGGGAGGCAACATACCATTCGGGAGTCTTGTTTTTGACCACAGAACTGTCTAGCTACGCCCCTTACAATTGAATCCCCAATCACAATAGCCCTTTCACTCTTTTTCCAGCCCTTCTGTATAGCAGAGCCGGCCACGGTGCCATGAATTTGGCTACTGCTGCCTTCCCCTGGTGAGCCATCTCCCCCAACAGTATCCAAAACAGTTGACCTGTTTTGGAGGGAGATGACAGCAGGGGACACCTGCACTGCCTTCCTGCTCTTTCTCTGCCTTTTTGGTCACCCATTCCCTTTCTCCCTCATCAATCCTAATCTGCGGTATGACCAATTCACTAAACATGCTATCCACGACCCCCTCAGCATTGCATATGCTCCAAAGTGAGTCCATCCACAGCTCCAGAGCCATCATGCGGTCTGACAAGAGCTGCAGCTGAACACACTCCCTGCACGTGAAGGAGCCGTGTCCCTGAACTCCCACATTGAGCAAAACACCACTGTTTTCCAGCTTCTTTCAGTTCTGAAGGTGTCATGTTGACCTCAATGTTGTCTCTGTTTCTTGGAGATGATACCAGACCTGCTGAATTTCCGTAGTATTTTGTGTCTGAATGCAGTGATTTTCAGAAAGCTTGATGATTTTAAGATAAGTGGCTATGATTTAATTGCTGTTATAGAGACAAGGCTGCAGGGTGGCCAAGATTGGGAACTGAATATCTAAGGATGTGCTATGCAAAAAAAGTAAAGGAGGTGGAATAACATTCTTAATAAGATGCAAGCTCAGCTCATTTGTAAGAGAAACCTTGAATTAAGAGACAAAGATGGAGAATCTGTCTCGATGGACCAAAGAAGTAGCGAGGAGCAGCAAAAGATAGTGGAAGACGTTAATAGGCCACAAAATATTAATGGCAATATTGGATGCAGTTCATATCATGACATTAGACTTGCATTGGCCCATATCCCTCCAAACATTTCTTATCCAAGTGCTTACCGAAATGCTTTTTAAGTGTTGTAATTGTACCTGTATCCACTACTTCCACTGGAAGTTCATTCCCCACATGATTAGCTCTGTTTAAAAAAGAAGAAAAGGTTGCCTTTCATCCTTTCACCTCCAGCATAGGCAGGTGGCACTAGTTTGGTTTGGGATTATGGTCAGCGTGGATTGGTTGGACTGTATTGTATGATTCTCTGTAATATGTGTGATGCAGTAATAATGAGCAATATGAAATTACATTGATTGGCCACACTAATCAGCACTAAATTTGTGGAGAATGAATTCCTGGAATAGTATGTTGAAGGACCAAATAGGGATTGGCTGTTTCTCATTTATAATGAGAAGGAGCAATATATTAATCTTGCTGTGAAGGAGCTTTTGGGAAAGAGTGGCTGTGAGCTGATAGAATTTCATGTTAAGTTTACATCTGATATAGATTGTTGTGAAATCTGGGTCTTAATTGTGACTGAAGGAACTTAGTAAAGTATGATGGGCAATGTGGCTGTGGTAGAGTGGAAAGTACACTAAATTGACAGTACGTAGGCAATGCATGGTGTTTGAAAACATACATGCTATGAGACTTGCATCAAAAAGGAAAGGCAAATCAACTGTGACTAATGAAAGGAGTTGAAAATTTGAAAAGACCAATGAAAATGCTTTATAAAGATGCCAGCAAAAGCCTGAGGATTTGGAGCAATTTAGAACAATGATAGAGGACCATGAAACTGATGAAGAAATGGTAAAGAGAATATTTATGCAGGCCAGCAAAAAACCTAAAGGCAGATTGTAAAATCTTAACAAAAACAAATTGCTGAAGAAACTCAGTAGGTCTGGCAGCATCTGAGGAGAGAAAACTGTCTTAATGTTTTGAGTCCAATTGCCCTTCTTCAGAACTCAAGCAATAAAAATTTTAGGTGTGTCAAAGTTATCAAGGACAAATCTGGTCCCATTGCAAGTAGAAATGAAAAAATATTTGGTGGAGACGGGAGGAAGATAAACCAAAAGAGCAGGAGGAAATGGTGATAAAACTCAACAACTATTTTTTTTTCTATTTTCAAAGAAGAAAATGCAGACTATCTCCCAGAAATATTAGTGATTAAGGGACTTGTGATACTGAAAGAAATGAGCATTTATAAAGAGAGAACTTTTTAAGTACAGACATTGAAGTTTGACAACTTCTCTGAACCAGTTAAGCTGTGTCCCAGAGTGTTCATAGAGTCAGTGGATGCACTGGTGATTCTTTCAAAATTTGTATACATTCTGGAAAGGCTCCTGCAACTGGAAAGTAGCACATGTAACCCTGCTGTTTAAGAAAGGATGGAAATTAAGAATTACAGACCAGTTAGTTTCATATCAGGGAAAAAGTTGGAGTTTATTGTAAAGGGTATAACTGGAAGCTGAGAAAAGAATGATAAAATTGGACAGAGCATGGATTTTGAAAATAAATCATTTTTTGATAAAAGAGAACAATTGATGTGGTGTATTTTGATTTTTTTTTAAGAAAGGTTTTTGATAAGGTTCCACACAGATTAGTAAAATTAGAATACATGGAATTTGGGGTAAAATAACTAGTATGGCTTGAGAATTGTTTAACAGATAGAAAGCTGTGAGCAGGAATAAACAATTGCTCTCGGAATGGCAGTTATTAGACTGGTTGGGTACTGAATAACTGGGTCCTCAGTTATTCTCAAGCTTTATGAATACCTTGGATTGGAAAGCAGTTATAGTTTTCCAAATTTGCTGATGACACAAAATTAGGTGGGTGTATAATTTGCAAAGAAGCTTCAAGCAAAGTTGGACAGACTGAGTGAACGGACTAGAATATGACAGATGGAATAAGATGTGAATGAATGTAAAGTTATCCATTTTGGTAAAAAAACAAATGGCAGAGTATTTCTTAAAGCTGAGATACTGAGAACTGTTGGTGTTGAGGCCCTTGGTGACCTTGTTTGAGTTTCTGTAAGTTAGAATGCAGCTGCAGCAAGAAAATAAATAGTTTGGCCTTCTTTGCAAGGGGAGTTATGTGCAGGAGTAAAGATGTCTTGCCAGAGTTATATACAGCTTATAAGAATACATTTGGAGTTTATAATTTTGGCATCCTTGCTGAAGGGAGGAGACACTTGTCATAAAGAGAGTGCAATGGAGGTGAATTGGACCGGTTCTGGAGATGGTGTGATTGTTTCGTGAGGTGAAGTTGAGGATCTTGGGTCTATAATCTGTAAGGTTTTGAAGAATAAGAAGTGATCTAATTGAAACTTCGAAAATTCTTGCAGGACTCAAGCGATGAATAAAGATGGGCCTGCCTGGTGACTTCAGAACTGGGGTCCATAATGCAGGATATGGAGCAGGCCTTTAAGACTGAAATGAAGGAGGTGTTTCTTCTCTCGGAGGATGTATGAGACAGAGACGAATAAATTTCTGGAGATTAATGACATCAAGGGATATGGATACAGTGTGGGAAAGTGGTGTTGACATGGATTATCAGCCGTGATGTTAATGGAGTAGGCTTGACCAGCAGAATCTCCTTCTCCTGTTTATATGTTCCTGGTATGTTCAAAATGGAAATCGATGGATAGTGAGATGTTAAAGATATCAATAGAATATAAAGAGCATGGGGATGGTATATGGGCATGAAAATGGCATCAATTATAGATGATCCACTATGACCTAGTTATTTGGCAGACAAGCTTGAGGGGCTGGGAGGCCTACTTCTCCCGTGTCCTTTGTTTCGATATCAACCTTACTAGGAGTTGAGAACTCTTGAGTGTATTGGATCGTCATGTATTATCTAACCATTTTATTTCCTGATTTGAGGCATAGATATGTTTAAAAGTGAGAAAAGATGTTCTAATGTGATCAGGTTTTTTTTTGGCAGGGCTAATGTATTATTTATGTTTACAGTTATTTATAGGAATGCATGTAATTCCACCTGTAAAATTAAGCGCGTTTACTTCAGAATTAATTGATCAGGTACAAAGTCTAAATAGGAAATATACATCTGTGGCTTCAGACCAGGGAAGTTGATAATATTACCAGCTGCTTTGTGAATTGTACAGTTTGTGCTTTGTCGCTAATAATAGTTATATCACAAGAGAACCCCTGGTGACATACCACCAATTAGATTTGACAGTCTATGTTGCTAGCACAAGGTCCTGTAGGCACAGGACTACTCTGCAAAAGCCCTGTAAGAACATACTGAGGGCTTCAAGAGTTCCAGATATAGAGGCCAGTAAATGTTGTATCTGAAAGACGTTGGACTTAGAATGTTGTAATATTTGAGTCTAATTTATCTTGGTAGAAAAGTCTCTGTTTAATGAGTACCTTTATGGAAAAGATTGCTTTCGTGTCCTGGCTGCTGTGGAGTACAGTTTGATTAAAATAACTTGCTGGGGAGCCTTCTGCAGGTCACTTACAACAAATAATGGAGTTGTGAATGATGTATGACATACCTCTTTTTATTTTTCTTGTGATATTGTTATCTTTTGTACTTTGTAGAGAGTACAGAAGACCCTTTTGTAGGGTGAAGACCAACACTGAAAACAAAGGTCCATAGATTCCGTGTGGCATGATATGCTGTATGTTCCAAAGACAGGTTTTTGATGTTCATATTATCATCTATTCTAGAGCAAATAAACGCAAGTCAGAGGATCTAAATGAACCAGAAGTGGCAAATGTTAAAGAAGAGGAATGTGATGATCAGGTAACGAAATTAGACTAATTTTGGTTCAGAAGATGCTCTAGAGTTTAATGCTTTCTGTTATCACTTAATCTCTTGATCTCCATTATGTGTTATTGTAGATGCCAAAGAATGAGCGTTAGGTCTATTCAAGAAATCCTTTCTGATGCTGATCTCTCAACTCTAGTGAGAATTACTGACTTGGGCTGAGAATTGGAAACCTCGGGAGATGATTATTTTTAGGCTGTGCCTGCCAATGCCAGCCTGTGAATGCTGTGTCTTGCTTAAATTTGTTACCTTTGTCCTCATTCATTCTGTCATTCCCTGTCTTCCTCCCTGCTCAGCTAATTACTGTGATCGGTTTATGGGGCATACGTCGGAACTGAAGTGTTAACATTCTGGCCAATTGTCATCACCACATAACATTTAGCTAAGAATAGATACTTCTTAGCTGAATATCAAACTAGCCTAGTTATTAATGTGTGTCTGTATACAGACATTGGTTACCTTGGAAATGTAGTGATTGCAGAGAGAAAAAGGTAACTTTTGAGTTAGTGTCTTACCAAAAGTTTTATTTATTCTTCCTCATCTTTTCTCTTTTTCTCCTCCCTCTATTTGACAGCTCCTAATAGAACTAGCAGGAGTGAGTTAAGAAGACTACTTTAAATGGAGGAGGATACTTATTTTTTAAAAAAAAAGCTTGGATTGCAAGTTGAACAAATTCATCTCTCCTGGAGTGAATGGTCAATTAATGTATTACACCATTAACCAGTAACAGAGTTTTACGACACATTACATTCCTGGCCATTGCATGATGTTCAGTCAAATTCCTTTGAATGTATAGAATGAACTTTCTTGCAACGTAGAAGTAGTCTAGCCTTTTCAGTAGGAGCTCTTATCAACAAGACATATATTTGGAAAATGGAATTATTGCTAGGTTTCATTTCATCCTATCCTGTCTAATATTGTGTGTCAGTGACATTTTGCATGTATGTAGATTGCTAATGTAAAAGTATACAAATATTTCAGTTTGGATTTTTTTTTCCTGGTTTAGAGGGAACTGGATGAAAAGAGAATTAAAGTGGAATCTGAGCAAAAGTAGGTTTTCAATTTTTATTTAATACTTAATAAATTTTTAGTTTATAAAATGCTAACTTCTTATTATAGCATTACTTTTGATGTTAACTATAGTCATAGCAGACACCTATAACTTTGCAACCATTACTGAGGTAGAAATTGAAACACAGCAGGGACGAAAGAGACAGATTTGGAAGTGTCAGCTTGTTCAAGGACATGGTGTGCTAGCGTCTGAGTGAGAAAAGGAAGTTGCATACTCAACAAATTTATTCAGTAGATATTCTTGAGCACAAGGTGAGATTAGGTGAAGAGATGCAAGTAAAGAAAGAGAGAGATGCAAGTTTAGGACTGCCTCAATGAAGATTGATTTGTTAAGGAAGAGGGCTGGTGCAGCTTTCTCACTGTGATGCGAGGGTAGAGGACAAGGGTTTGAAGAATTGAAAAATGATGTGGAGGATCCTAGATTTGTGAGGGAGTTTGGCAGTGGAGACAGAGCCCTGTTAACACTTGATACTATCCACCCAGATCTGATGATTGACTAAACCAGTTCAGTATTTAATATGCTGAAGTTTTCGCTAATAGGTTTTATGGGAATTAATACAGCAGTGTGGCCATGATGGGAGAAACTAAAAGGATTTTGGTAGGCGCAGAGGTGTCAACAGTCTTTGCCATCAGCAATCACTCATTAATGAGTATGATTATCCACCTAGTAAATTTCGTGTCACCGTTTATGGGTTCTGAGAGTTCTCATGTGGCTGATGAGCCCAAAACTAGAGCCACATCTCTGACCCTACATTTGGCTGACTCTGATGGTGAGAAATATTGCTTCACCAGCAACTTAACAGGAAATTTTCTTTATAGGCTATCCGCTGGGAGTGAACCTACTTCCAAACCCAAAACTGCACAAACTCCTAAGGTAAGTAGGATTAAAGATTGACTTGTAGACTAAGAGTATATATTCCTGCTAATAGTATGATGGCTTTTGGGGAAGGAGAGCTCAATTCAGTAGTTCTGTAAAACAATGTTTCTACGGTTGAAATCTAACATAAGCACGAACATTAGTTAACTATAATGTTCCCATTCATGAAATATGCGCTTTTTTCAGTTTGTTCATTTAATGTGAGAATTCCGCAAATAGGAGTTTGAGGAGTTTTTTTTTTAAAGAGGTATAGCTGGATGCTGAAAAAAGAATGGTAAAATTGGACGGAGTCAGCATGGAATTTTGAAAATAAATCATTTTTTGATGATAAAAGAGAACAGTTGATGTGGTGTATTTTGATTTTTTTTTTAAAGAAAGGTTTTTGATAAGGTTCCACACAGATTAGTGAAATTAGAACACATGGAATTTGGGGTAAAATAACGAATATGGCTGGAGAATTGTTTCACAGATAGAAAACTATGAGCAGGAATAAACAATCGCTCTCGGGATGGCAGTGCAAGTGTTACCTTTGTTTTCCATATGTTACCAACATCATCTGCTCTTTGATGTGAATTTGAACATTTTCTCCTACATGTTTCAGTGAGTAAATTGATCATTTATCTGACATCCAAAATGTAATTCCATACTTGTGTTTTTCTCAGACTCCACCTCCCAAATGCACAGACTGCAAGCAGTTCTTGGATGACGCAGATCTCAAGTACTTCCAGGGTGATCCTGATGATGCAGTGAGTGTGGTTTCTTTTTGTTGGCTTTTCTCCTGAGGGATGTCAGAATTTTCTGGCCTTCTCCAGAGCATTTCCTTATGAGATTCCATAGTTAGGAGACTTGCAATGCATTTCAGAATAGACAACTCGTTCTTGTCTGCCATGCGTGAACATTTTCAGCGAGTCACCATATAGTTGAATGGGGAAGAACTCTAGTGTTTAGATTTTAGGCATTGTGGCTCTTTTGATTTATCTGGAAAATGTTCTAAAGTGTCTGAAGATTTTGGTGTGTATTATACTGGTATATTTTATCAGAGGAGGCAGGCTGATGCACAGAATCCAAGGTTGCTGGGCATTCAGTAGGGTGTCCTTCATGACTGGGTATTTCCTGGAAAAAGAATAATGTAGCCACTTGCATCACCTGAGAATAGTAAGCTCTGAACCTCTCCCAGATTCTGCAAATGTTGATGCTCAACTGATGTGGGAATGGGATGGGGATGAAGTGGTTTCCTTGATCCATTGTTTCATCAATTGAAACTGTTTTTGATTAAGGCAAGTCCTGCTGAAATGTTGCCATTAACCTGAAAGGTGGTTAGTCATCTGTTTCATGTACACTAACCACATGGATGTCAGAAAGTGGCACAAAGCATAACCTTGTTCCATGTCATTATTTATGGCTAGAGACCCTGGTGGCTGATAATGACCACCCTCTTTATTCCATTCATTTCAGAAGCCCATGCTCCCAGTCAGTTAGATCATGGCTGATCTGTATGATGACTTACCGGGATAGAGTGCTGGAAATAAATGCTTGTTATTTACAGAACTATTACAAAAGTTAAAGATTTTAAAATAAGTATGCATTGGTCCCCAATTTACCTGATTTTTAGGTTGTTAGAAATCAAAGACCAGGTTTCTCTACTTAACAAGAATTTCTTTTAGTTACAGTTAATTAAACTCAAGCTACAGCTAAACAGTTATAGACTGTCATCATAAAACACAGCTAATTAAAATTGTTGTGCCCTTATAAATGCCCCCTTCCACATGCACAGACAGACATTGATGGGTTGTGAAGGGAATCATGGTCGGAGGGATAACTGGAAAAGCAGTTCTGTCATGTTTGTTCACAATCTGTCGAGTTGATTCTTGCTGATCAGAATGTTTCTCGCAGCCCTCTTTTTCTGAATGTTTCGTGTTTGCAAGAGGCACGAGGTAGCTTGTTCACTTTTATAAATCAGTCTCCAACTTAACTAAACGTCACAGCTTACAGACGCTGCTAAAAGAAAGATAAGCTGGTTGTTGTCAGGTTTTGACCACAGAGAGCTACCATAAATGCTAGTCAGCCAGTGACACCCACATCCTACAAGTGGATAAAAAAAGAAGAGACAGCTCTTAAATTGATGGAGATCTGATCACTTCTCTGTATACTTATTTCTAGTCCCAAACTGTTCACTTACCTGAGAACCAGTTACACAGTGCTTGGCAGGCAAAAGGCCTTTGTCTTTAATAATTGATCACGAGTCCATAGACTGATCACCTTGTTGCTAACCAAAAGACTGTGTCTGAATACAGAGCCCTTCGGTTTGAGCTCGCCTGCAACCTAATCTTCAATTACTGCTTGTATAAGCAGCTGTTTAAATGATGTTTGCCATGAGTGTTTGGTTACTTGCTTTTCAAAAATGTGTAGCAATCTTTGCTGGTTTTAAAACCGTTCTTTCTCAATTCAGTCCACAATTTTAAAAGCTTTTTTTAAACAAATGTCATGTTCTGTACAAAAGTATCTCAAATACATTGAAGATGTGGTCTTGCAGAGTCATTTTACACTTCAGCTTTTTCACAGTGCTACTTGTTAATAACTACCTTTGTGTCCCATTATGGGGAGAGGAAATCGGATCAGAAGACCAAGTACTTGGAAGGATACTTATTTATATAAATCACATGTTCATGATCATTTGCATTTCTAGGAACCTGTTATGTTTGGGAGAAAGACTGGGAGATGATTAGCTCTTTCCCCTCCACTTGTGTTTTGGTGATTGTGATCCTGAAATGATGAAGGATTTAATGCCTTACTGTTATTACTTAAACAGCTGGAAGAACCTGAGATGCTGACGAATGAGCGTTTGTCACTGTTTGAAGGAACAAATGATGAAGGGTTTGAGAGTTATGATGACCTGCCTCAACATAAAGTTACCTTCTTCAGGTCAGTATGGTTGACTACATTGATAAGAGTTCCTTTACCGTTCTACATCCTCAGAACATAGAAGGTGACTTGTTCCCAACAGGTGCAGGAACCTTGAGGGTGAATATCACTCAAATCAAGAGGGGTGGAAATGAACTGCAATTAGTTTTAAAGGAACAAGGAGCCTGAATATTTCGGTGGGTTCAGCTCTCAAAAGTCAATTAAGAGGATGCCGGTACAAGAACAGCTAGCAAAATGACAAAAAGAAATGTGCTTTGGTTTTGGAGATAGTAGGAACTGCCAACGCTGGAGAAACTGAGATAACATGGTGTGAAGCTGGATGAACACAGCAGGCCAAGCAGCATCAGAGGAGCAGGAAAGTTTGGCATTTCGGGTCAAGACCCTTGTTCAGAAATGGGGGAGGCGAAGAGGATTCTGAAATAAATAGGGAGACAGGGGGAGGCAGGTAGAAGAATGATAAAGGAGAAGATAGGGTGAGAGGAGACAGACAGGTCAAAGAGGTGGGGTTAGTGCCAGTGAAGGTGAATGTAGGTAGGGAGTTAGGGAGGGAATAGGTCAGTCCAGGGAGGACGGACAGGTCAAGGAGGTGGGATGAGGATAGTGGGTAGGAGATGGGGTTGGGGCTTGAGGTGGGGGGAATGGTTAGGGAGACAGGGACTAGCTGGGCCGGTTTTGAGATGTGGTTGGGGAAGGGGAGATTTTGAAGCTTGTGAAGTCCACATTGATATCCTTGGGCTGCAAGGTTCCCAAGTGAAATATGAGATGCTGTTCCTGTGTCTTTTGGGTAGTTGTTTGTTGCACACTGAGCGTAAGTGTTCCACAAAGTGGTCCCCAAGCCTCCACTTGGTTTCCCCGATGTAGAGGAGGCCGCAACGGGAACAGCAGATACAGTATCACATTAACAGACGTGCAGGCGAATATCTGTTTGATGTGCAAAGTTCTTCTTAGGGCCTGGGATGGGGGTGAGCGGAGACGCATAGGGGCAGGTGTAGCACTTGCTTCGGTTGCAGGGAAAAGTGCTGGGGATGGTGGGGCTGGAGGGGAGTGTGGAGCAGACAAGAGAGTCGCAGAGAGAGTGGTCCTTCCGGAAAGCACATAAGGGTGGGGAGGAAAAATGTCTTTGGTAGTGGGTTCAGATTGCAGATGGTGGAAATGTTGGAGGATGATGTGTTGGATTTGGAGGTTGGTGGGGTAGTATGTGAGGATTCTGTTTTAGTTATTATTGCGGATAGTGGGTGTGAGGGATGAGTTGCGAGAAATGTGGGAGACATGGATGAGGGCATTTTCGATCACTGTGGAGGGGAAGTTGCGGCCCTCAAAAAACAAGGAAATCTGGGATGTTCGGGAGCGGAATGCCTCATCTCAGGAGCATGTGCGGCAGAGGCGAAGGAATTGGGAATAGGGAATGATCTTTTTACAAGAAGATGGGTGAGAGGAGGAATATTCTAGGTAGTTGTGGGATTCGGTAGGCTTAAAATGGATTATCGGTTTCCAGGTGGATGCCAGAGATGGAGACAGAGAGGCCCAGGAAGGAGACAGAGGTGTCAGATGGTCCAGATAAACTTAAGGTTGGGGTGGAAGTTGTTAGTGAAGTGGATGAACTGTTCGAGCTGCTTGTGGGAACACGAGGCGGTGCACATACAGTCATCAATGTAATGGAGGAAGAGATGGAGTGTAGGGCCAGTGTAGCTTTAGAAGAGGGATTGTTCCATGTACCCTACAAAGTGGCAGGGACGGCTTGGGCCCATGCGGGTACCCATGGCCATCCCCTTTGTAGGAAGTGGGAGGAATTAAAGGAGAAGTTGTTGAGGGTGAGGATGAGTTCGGATAAGCGGATGACGATGTTAGTGGAGTGTCAATGGCGTCCCCGCCTCCTTAACCATTACTCCCACCTCAAGCCCCACCCCCTTCTCCTACCCACTAATCTCATCCCACTTCCTTGACCTGCCTGTCCTCCCTGGACTGTCCTATCCCCTTCCTAACTCCCACCTATGTTCACCTTCACTGGCTCTAAACCTGCCTGTTTGACCTGTCTGTCTCCTCTCACCCTATCTTCTCCTTTATCCTCTTCTATCCGCCTCCCCCTGTCTCCCTATTTATTTCAGAATCCCCTTCCCCTCCCCAAGTTCTGAAGAAGGGTCTCGACCCGAAACGTCAAACTCTTCTGCTCCTCTGATGCTGCTTGGCCTGCTGTGTTCATCCAGCTTCACACCGTGTTATCAGATTGTCCAGCATTGGCAGTTCCGACTATCTCTGTAACAATTTTAACCCCACTGCAAAACCTTTTCTAAGGATGCCTACCTTAAAGAAGTTACCTTCCACCCTCCTGAAAAACCTCAGTTCATCCCTCTTTCACTGCAACCGTCTTGTACTTTCTTCGGCCCTGAAACTGCTCGACCAAGTCCTAAAGCAAACCAGACCCTACAGCCGCATTACGTTTTGAGTACCTGCCTACAGACCCGGATAATCCCCAACGGTCTACAGTTAAACCTTTCAAACTTAGCCTCAACTGCTACAATCGGAAGGTTGATCTCCTACAGAAGCTTTTCTCCCTGCGACTTCTGAAATGCACACTCGCTGCAATGCGCCGGCATCTCCAAATACTACAAACAAGCCTACCCCAGCTCAGAGCCTCCCTCTCCCAGACCTGCAAAGGACCTCTCCTGTTTCTTTATCCTTCGTAAGAACCACAACCTGAACTCTCCATTTTCCTGGGTTTTATTAGCCAAAAATACTTTAAACTCACTGGCGCTTGCCACCAAACCCAGAACCTTCCCCACCATGTGCCCGCCGCCATTAGCCATGTGGCCACCTTCGGAGCACCAACGGTTTCCACAGATGACATCACATTCGCTGTCACCCTGTACGCCACTTCTGGCACAACCGATGTTACCGCCTCAGTTTCTGAGGCCAACACCGACATCGAGGACACCGATTCCACCAACATCCTCGATTTACCGGCCGCCGGCGCTCCACCCACCACCTTCACAGCCAGCATCTCTGGACAAGACTCTGGCACCCAGCCCTGCCGAGTCTTCACCATCCCCCCAGACCTCCCCCTTACTGAGAACGAACAGTCAGTCCTCAATAAAGGACTCACCTATGTCCCCCTCCACCCACACATCGACGAATACAACTCTTGTTTGGACATTGAGCAGTTTTTCCGCTGCCTCCACCTCCGGGCTTATTTCTTTAACCGTGAGCCTAACCCTCCATCTACTGACCCCTTCTCCTGCCTGCAACGCACCCCCTCCTCCTGGACACCACCCCAAGGCCTCCTATCCTCCCTCGACCTCTTCTTCTCTAATTGTCATCGAGATATCGATCGCCTCAATCTCTCCACCCCTCTCACCCACTCAAACCTCTTCCTCGCAGAACATGCAGCCCTCCTCCCTCCACTCCAATCCTAACCCCACCATAAAACCCACAGACAAGGGAGGTGCAGTGGTAGTATGGCACACTGACCTCTACATCACCGAGACCAGACACCAGCTCTCTGACCCCTCCTCTTATCGCCCCCTTGATCATGAGCTCACCCCCGAGCACCAAACCATCATCTGCCAAACCATCCTCAACCTCAGGTGACCTCCCACCCAAAACCTCCAACCTCATCGTTCCGCAACTCTGCACCGCCCGCTTCTATCTCCTTCCCAAAATCCACAAACCTGACTGCCCTGGTCAACCCATTGTCTCTGCCTGCTCCTGCCCCACCAAACTTATCTCCACCTATCTGGACTCCGTTTTCTCCCCCTTGGTCCAGGAACTCACTATCTACGTCCATGACACCACCCACGCTCTCTACCTCCTTCAGAACTTCCAATTCCTCGGTCCCCAACACCTCATTTTTACCGTGGACGTCCAGTCCCTATACACCTGCATTCCCCATGCAGATGGCCTAAAGCTTCTGCTGTCCCGCAGTCCTGACCACTCCCCCTCCACTGACACCCTCATCTGCTTATCTGAACTCGTCCTCACTCTCAACGACTTCTCCTTTAACTCCTCCCACTTCCTACAGACAAAGCGGGTGCCCATGTGTACCCACATGGGCCAAAACTGTCCCTGCCACTTTGTAGGGTATATGGAACAAACCCTCTTCCAAAGCTACACTGGCCCTGTCCACCATCTCTTCCTCCGTTACGTTGATGACTGTATGTGCACTGCCGCGTGTTCCCACAAGGAGCTCGAACAGTTCATCCACTTCACTAACACCTTCCACCCCAACCTTAAGTTTATCTGGACCATCTCTGACACCTCTCTGTCTCCATCTCTGGCATCCACCTGGAAACCGATATCCATTTTAAGCCTACCGACTCCCACAACTACCTAGAATATTCCTCCTCTCACCCACCTTCCTGTAAAAAGACCATACCCTATTCCCAGTTCCTTCACCTCCGCCACATCTGCTCCCGAGATAAGGCATCCCACTCCTGAACATCCCAGATATCCTGTTTTTTCAAGAGCCGCAACTTCCCCTCCACAGTGATCGAAAATGCCCTCGTTCGTGCCTCCCACGTTTCTCGCAACTCATCCCTCACGCCCCCTATCCGCAATAATAACCAAAACAGAATCCCCCTTGTCCTCGTGTGCCACCCCACCAACCTCCAAGTCCAACATATCATCTTCCGATATTTCCACCATCTGCAATCTGACCCCACTACCAAAGACATTTTTCCCTCCCCACCCTTTTATGCGCTTTCTGGAGGAACCACTCTCTACGTGACTCTCTTGTCTGCTCCACACTCCCCTCCAGCCCCCACCACCCCCAGCACTTTTCCCTGCAACTGAAGCAAGTGCTACACCTGACCCCGCCCACCCACATCCCAGTCCCTAAGAAGACTGTCCCCATCAAACAGATGCTCACCTGCACTTCAGTTAATTTGATATACTGTTCCCGTTGTGGCCTCCTCGACATTGGGGAAACCAAGCGGAGCCTTGGGAACAGCTTTGCGGAACGCCTACGCTCAGTTTGCAACAAACAACACCTCCCAGTCGCAAACCATTGCAACTCCCACTCCTCGGACGACATATCCATCCTGGGCCTCCTGCATTGCCACAATGACACCATCTGAAGGTTGCAGGAACGTCATCTCATATTTCGCTTGGGAACCCTATACCCAAGCGTATCAATGTGGACTTCACAAGCTTGAAAATCCCCACTCCCCTGACCACATCTCAAAACCAGCCCAGGTAGTCCCTGCCTCCCTAACCATTCCTCCCACCTCAAGCCCTACCCACTATCCTCATCCTGCCTCCTTGACCTGCCCATTCTCCCAGGTCCGACCTACCCCCTCCCTAACCCCCCACCTACATTCACCTTCACTGGCACTTACCCCGCCTCTTTAACCTGTCTGTCCCCTCTCACCCTATCTTCTTTATCCATCTTCTATCCACCTCCCCCATCTCCCTGTTTATTTCAGAACCCCCTTCGCCTCCCCCGTTTCTGAAAAAGGGTCTCGACCTGAAACGTCAAACTTTCCGGCTCCTCTGATGCTGCTCTGCCTGCTGTGTTCATCCAGCTTCACACCATGTTATCTGTGCTTTGGTTTTGTTGTTTTAGTCAATATTTTTAGTGAACCTTGAAAAATCAATGTTGTGAAAATGTATTTTGCTGCAGGTTTAATGTTTGAAATTTTATTCTATTGTCTTCACAGCATCTATGATCGAAAAGGCCACCTTTGTCCTTTTGATACTGGTCTGATTGAAAAGAATGTGGAATTGTACTTCAGTGGTGTGGTGAAACCAATCTACGATGACAATCCCAGCCTCGATGGTGAGTGAATTCCCTCTTGTGAATAACTAGTCAATGTTGACATTAAGATAGCATTGTGTTTGGAAACCAACTCCTGGCATTGATTTCTTTCACTGCTTAATTAATACCTTGTGGAATAGGTACATAAAGAACTCTTGATTTTAACTGCTCCATTTTGTGAACTCATTCTAAAATCAGCATGTGTACTTTAGTATATTAGCTAGAAAGAAACGTAGAATGGTGCTTTCTCTGCATTATCCCATTGTTGGAAAACTATTCTTATGGCAATATGGTAAACTTTATTGGTGTCGACGGCCAGTAGAGCAAATCTAAAAATCAGCATGTGAATGTTGAATGGTGTTCTTTATAATTCAATTTAACTGCTTCCACCTCTTGAAATGGCTGATATTTCACTGCTTGCTCTGGACAAAATCTAATTTTTTGGAAAATAGCATCTGTTCATCTGCAGTTAGATATTTATTGTAGTCCACGTGGGCACAGTGTAAATGTTTTACCAGGTTGCCTTTATTCTAAACTGAAATGCTTGCCATCGACTCAGTAATGCTGTCCCCAGGCAGTACCTCCGTGATGACCCAACTTAAAGTCATTCCACATAATCCATTTCCTGCAATTTGTGACTTTACAGCAACATGCTTTACTGGCCATCTGTGCACAATGGAGCCCTTGCCTTTGCATAACATTTTAGTATTAGCAAGTGATAATATGTTGTGATAATGTATGATAAGATAATATCATGTTCGGTATTCTCTTTAAACAGGTGGAGTCAGAGCAAAGAAACTAGGACCAATAAATGCTTGGTGGATAACTGGATTTGATGGTGGTGAAAAAGCTTTGATTGGGTTCACTACAGGTAACTAAACATTAGAATTATTAAAACTTCAGTTTTCTAATCTAGCATTTGTGTTTTTGAGCCTTGCACAATGCTGTTTAGTACTGATGTCATGTGGAGCTTGATAGGTATCAGGGTTTGCATTAAAATTCATATTAATTCTGCCAGTCAGGCTAACTTTGTTTTACCAATTTCGCCATACATCCCACTCACTGAAAGTGATACCTCAAAGAACATTAGCGGTCATCTAGAAGTAGGTTCTGTGTAATTTAGTAATGGTCCTGGGTCATTGGAAAGGGATGACGATTACAATCAAATGTTTTTTTTTCCCCGTAGCATTTGCTGACTATATATTGATGGATCCCAGTGATGAATATGCAGCCATTTTTGCTGTGATGCAGGAGAAGATCCACATCAGTAAGATAGTCATCGAGTTTTTGCAGAATAATCCTGATTCTACCTATGAAGATCTGCTAAATAAAATAGAAGTGAGTGTTCTCCTTTTTAGTGGCTACAGAATACAAACTTCTGTAAACCCAAGCTTTCATTCTCTTCATTCCAAGGCACTGAAGCCATTTATATTGCTGCCTGCACTGTCTCGAGGTAAAGGTGACTAAATGCAAGACAGAAGTGATGTAACCTAGATTCTTCCTGTTTACTATCGCACCATTACATGTTCATGATCCTTTTTGCTGTGTAACTGAGAAGGTGGTAAGACTACACAGTGTGGTTCTGATTTCTGAAGAAGGGTCCCGACCTGAAACATCAGCTTTCCTGCCCCTCAAATACTGTCTGGCCTACTGTTTTACTCTAGCTCCACACTGTGTTATCTCTGACTCCAGCTTCGGCAGTTCTTACTGTCTTACAGTACTAAGGCTTCCTTTTTCTCAATTGTTCCATTAATTTAACTAACTATCAGCTATTTGTATTTGGCAGACAACAGTGCCTCCTGCTGGCCTGAGTTTTTCTCGCTTTACTGAGGATTCCCTCCTGAGACATGCTCAGTTTGTAGTGGAACAAGTGGAGAGTTATGACGAGGCTGGAGATGCAGATGAGCAGCCGATTATCATTACTCCCTGTATGAGAGACCTGATTAAACTGGCAGGTGTCACCCTTGGGAAAAGGTAAGTCCTTGGGAATAATGAGGCAGTTGACCTTTGTAAATGGAGGGAAATGTGTATATTTCAAAGATGTTTTGATGCTGGGGCTTAAGCTGAGTCAAAAGTAGGGGTGTGAAATGGGACAAACCATACACAGAATTACAGTACTTCAAGGGACCACTCGCAGCTGGTCCCTTGCACCACCTAAAAACACACATACTCATGTAAGCTGGAAGGAACAAGACTTTTTAATTGATTATCTTAACTCACTTGGTTACAGCAGTTTTTGGGGTAATTGGTCTTGATGTTAAATTGGGAATGCATTAAATTCTTGTCATTGGCACAGCTGATGTCGTGGCATAATACAGCAAAGGGAGCTGTTTGGATCGTTGAGACTGTTGACTCTGTAAAAGAGCAGCCTTGATCTTTATGCTCTTGTTTTATTTGTTCTTTGTTGCTGTATTTGTAGCCACATAATAAAAGGTGTTACTGTTTTGAGGAGAATTCAGAGTTGCAAATTAATTGTGCTTGAAAGATGTCTTTACTTTGGCTGTTGTGTTTGGTGACTAGACGTGCAGCTAGACGACAGGCTATACGTCACCCCACCAAGATCGATAAGGATAAAGGGCCCACCAAAGCAACCACCACTAAGCTGGTATATCAGATTTTCGATACATTCTTTTCTGAGGAAATCGATCAGAATGATAAAGAGAATGGCCCAAAGCGCAGGCGCTGTGGAGTATGTGAGGTAAGTGCTACATAGTCACCGTACTTAATCATCACTAGAGGAAAGCAGTATTACTGCACAAAGTTTACTGCTCAATAATTGTGATGTGGGAATGTCAGTAAATCTCTGTCTTGCATGTAGATGTTCAGTGTACCCAGAGAAACTGGCATGGGCAGAATTTGTTGCAGGTTGATTTAGATTCCATTGCCTTGAGAAATCCAGGGTCCCCTTGCCAGTTCAGATTAGAATTTCTCTTGGCTTGTTGTCCAGTTTTATAACTTTGTGGTTGCTCGTTGGCAGATTGTAGTTAACGATGTGGTGAACCAAAGCTTATAGAATAGCTTTTGGCAAAAGTGACAATGTCAGTGCTAAGTTGGTTTATATTTGGAGTTTAGGAAGTACTTATGTGGATTTACGTCCATTTAAATGAAACGAAATGGATGGTGCATATGCTGTCACCCAGGCCAATGAGGTTGAATTGCTTTCTCATATTCTATTAAACTACTGCGTAATGCTAATCTGGAAATATTACAAGATAGTTCCTGTAACAGGATAATTTTAAGGCTGAAGTATTAAGTGAAGTTGGAGGGAAATAGAAGAAGATAAAGATTTACAAGATGGCTTATCTTGCAACATGTTTGTTTGGTCACTTTTGTTTTGTAACAGGTTTGTCAACAGCCCGACTGTGGAAAATGCCGAGCTTGTAAAGATATGGTGAAGTTTGGAGGCAGCGGTCGCAATAAGCAGGCATGTTTGCAGAGAAGGTAAAATCAACCAACATGATATATCATAAAATAACAAAACATTGTAGTTTAATTACAAGAAACATTGTTTCTTTTTCAGGAATATCAAATGCTAATTTGGCATTAAGGAAATGGATACTTTTTAACAGTGTCATATGTAATTGAATTAAGACTGAATTGGAAGAATCACTTAATTAAGTGTGCAGCTGTTGTTCATAAGATGAAACTCCTGGTGATGTGAAATTCTGTATCCTTCTTTCTGCCAAATATATTGTGTGTACAGAGCAGTGATCAGAAAAATGTAGTGCTGCAAGGCATGACCATGTCAAGAACTAATCCCACTTGCAACTAGAAAATGTAACAGATTCCTTCTTCAGTATTTTCAATCATTTTGCTTTAGCCCTGTCTATGGTGGTGTTGGAAAGAATGCCAAGAGTGCAATGACGATACCTGAAAATAAATGAGCTGGAGGTAAATGTATGAATTCAGAAAACTGTAGAAACTGTCCAACCAAAAAAATAAATCTTCATTTTAAAGCGCTAGCTGTACTTGGCTTTTTAAAGAGCCAATATATTGCAGGTTGCTGAGATTGTTCTGTCCTTTTCTCAAGGTGTCCGAATCTGGCTGTGAAGGAGGCTGATGATGATGAAAATGATGAAGATGATTCTGAGATAATTGACAAAGCTTCTCCCAAAAGAATGTTACAGGGCAGGAAAAAGAAGCAGTCTAAGAGCCGCATCTCCTGGATTGGAGAGGCTATCAAGGTAAACTCAACTTAGTTCACAGTATTCATGTAATAACAAAACAAAGAGCTACTGATTTATAAACTACTAGAAATCCTAAACTCACTCTAGTCCTTTTAAACAAGGAACTTCTCTGCTTCATTAGGTAAAACAGCTTGAGACAAACAAGATTGACATTATAGGTTATGATCTTGAAACATCCCTAAACTGCTTCAAATGTAATAAGTTTCTCAGAAGTTCAGTTGTTTTTGCACAAAATGATGATTAAACAATCCCGCAATCAACAACAAGGTGAACATGTGTGCGTTTTTTGGTGGTATTGGTTAAGAGAAGCTTATTGACCAGAGTGCAGACATAATTCTCTGCTTTTTATAAAGTGGGTTGCATCTGAGCTGCCAAGTGATAGATGGAACCTGGATTTAATGGATCATCTAAAGGATGGAACTTTCGACAATGCAGCAGATCTTTGTACTGCTGTTGACATCTCAGTCCAGGTGAAGTGTTGAGGATGGAGCTTGAATCTGCTGTTGTCCTTTGTTTTCTGGCATCTGGATTTGAGTTCAAACTGGAGTGAAGTCTGGCACATAATTATTCATATTTGATTCAGCTATATTTCATAGAATCCCTACAGTATGGAAACAGGCTCTTTGACCCAACAAGTCCACACCGAACCTCTAAGTGTCCTACCCCGACCCATCCCCCTTTAACCCACCTAATCTACACCTCCATGAACACTACGGGAAATTTAGCATGGCCAATCCACCTAACCTGCACATCTTTGGACATCTTTCGGTAACCTTACTTGGCTAAAGGATAACTGATGTGAGAAAATAACAGAAACCCAATGTGGACTTTCAGAATACCAAAATCTTCAGTAATCATATTTTAAAAGGTAATGTTGCTGTTTAAACTGAGTTACCCTTATGAATCCCTCCTTCACCGTCACTATTGAACAGACACTTTTGGTGTGGAGTAATAACATTTAGCCCTGCTAACTGCTTTGCAGCCACCACCCCTTCCTGCATGCACTGTTAAACATATATTTACTGAGGCTGCTTTGTGCGATATGGTGAATGTAACTTTTTTGCCTCCTCAAACCCTATCGTGTACTTCTGTGGATATAACATACAATAGTTGAATCTTTGAGGGTGTGGGAGCAAAATTATGACACTGCTCCTTCAATGTTTAACCACGTGATCCATTGTGATCTAGAATTTTATTAGAATCTCCTGAAGAGAGACACAGATTGGATTGTCCATAATCCTCAGTGTATAATACCTCTTTGTTTCAGGCTGATGGCAAGAAAACGTATTACCAGAAGGTGTCTGTTGATGAAGAAGTTCTGGAGATCAGTGACTGTGTAGCTGTTAGCCCCGATGACCCAAGCAAACCCCTTTACTTAGCAAGGTTAGCATTTTCTAAACTATATGTTTTTGTACTAAAGTTACGAAAGAAAATTTGAGGTAATCAGATTTCTTGGAGTGGTGGTTTCTGCAAGATCAATGTCGGCTGCCTTTGAATTTGGCTGAAAAGGGAAGTCAGGGACAGCTTAAAAGTAAAGGAGAAAGCATATAAAGCAGCAAAGGGAATTGGGAAGCCTACAAAGACCAACAGAGGACAACTATAAAAAAAAAAGGATGGAGAAGATTAACTATAAGCGTAAGCTAGCCAGTAACACAAAAGAAGACTGCAAGAGTCCCTTTAGATTTATAAAGGGTAAAAGGCAGGCAGAAGTGGACACTGAGACGCTGGAAAATGATGCTGGAGAAGTAATAATGGGGAGCAAAGAAATGGCAGAGGAACTGAACAAGTGCTTTGCATCAATCTTCACGACTGTAGACATGAGTAACATCCCAAAAATTCAAGTGAGTCAGAGGGCAGAGGCGAATACAGTGACTATCACCAAGGAGAAGTGTTAGAAGAAACTGAAAGGCCTGAAGATGGATAAATCACCTGGGCTAGATTGACTGTTTGGCAGAAAGCAGAGAGTGGGGATAAATGGGTCCTTCTCAAGATGGCAGGTGGTGACTAGTAGAGTTCTGCAAGGGTTAGTGTTGGGACCACAACTTTTCTTGAGGGCATTCTGGCTAAGTTTGCAGATGATACAGAAATAGGTGGAGGGACAGGTAGTGTTGAGGATGTGGAGAAGCTGCAGAAGGATTTAAACTGCTTAGGAGAGTGGGCAAAGAAGTGACCGGTGGAATACAACATGGGAAAATGTGAGGGCATGCACTTTGGTAGGAAGAATACAGGCACAGACTATTTTCTAAATGGAGAAAAAATTCAGAAATCTGAAGTGCAAAAGGACTTCAAAGTCCTAGTCCAGGATTCTCTTATAGTTAACTTGCACGTGAGTTTGTAGTTTGTATGTTCTTCCTATGTCGATATTTATTTTGAGAGAACAAAAATATAAAAGCAAGGATGTACTTCTGAGACTTAGTAAGGCTCTGGTCAAACCACATTTAGAATATTGTGAGCAATTTTGGGTCCCATATCTCAGGAAGGATGTACTGGCCCTGGGCCAGGTCTAGAGGAGGTTCACTAGAATGATCCCAGGAATGAAAAGCTTAACGTATTATGAACATATGAGGACTCTGGGTCTATATTTAGAAGAATGAATTAGTTGGGGTGGGGGGGGGGGGGGGTAGGATTAATTGAAACTTACAGAATATTGAAAGGCCTGGATAGAATGATGTTGGGAGGATGTTTCCATTAGCAGGAGAGATTAGGACCCAAGGGCACAGCCTTAGACTAAAGTGAAGACCTTTTAGAACCAACATGAGGAGATGTCTTCAGCCGGAGAGTGGTAAATTTATAGAATTAATTGCCGTAGAAGGCTGTGGAGGCCTGTTTATTCTGTATATTTAAGACAGAGAAAGCTAGATTCTTGACTGTCAAGGGGATCAAAGGTTACGGGGAGAAGGCAGGAGAATGGAGTTGAGAAACTTATGAGCCGTGATTCAATGGGGAGCAGACTTGATGAGCCGAATGGCCTAATTTCTACTGCTTTTGTTTTATAGCTTGTGGTCTTATGATCTTGAGTAATTACTATATGGCAGAAAGAGTTGCCTTTGTCAGTTACAGACATGAGATCCACGAAATGAGGCGGATCCCTCACAAAAAAAAAGTTCATATAATAATTCCTAAACTACTAAACCCCCCAAGCAAGGCTATCCAAAACAGAGGTCAGAACCCGTAGTGGATTATGAGCTCTCTGGCAGCAGTGGAGTTTTGACTAAATTCTACCAATTCTGCTCCCTCTCATCCTGTTAAAATTAATTATCATTAGGATTGTACAGGTTGGGATTCATGATATCATTTGTTATTTCTTTATTACTCAATAATTCTGTTCCTTTTAAACAGTTGCAATCGGGATATACTTTGGAACTGATATAATAAGGTTTTATTTGTATTTCTCATGATTTCAGAGTATCACCTGCTCTGCAACATCTGTGTTAAATTACTACATATAATTATTGTATTGGCTAACGCAACAGGTTTTTTCAGGATTCTGTGTGAGATGGAATTGCCTCCTGTTAAATAGACAGATCCTCAAATTAAAAGTTTTGTAGTGCGGGACGATGAGTTATGAAACGTTATTTTTATGATCAATGGCATACATTTACACTTGATTCTGCAGAATCACATCTATGTGGGAAGACAACAATGGAAAGATGTTCCATGCAAATTGGTTTTGCCGTGGCACTGACACAGTGTTGGGTGAGACTTCTGACCCCCTTGAGCTCTTTCTGGTGGATGAGTGTGAAGACATGCAGCTATCCTATGTCGACAGTAAAGTTAAGGTCCTCTACAAGGCTGCTTCAGAGAATTGGGCACTAGAGGTGAGGAGATGTTTTATCTGAAAACTCTTCATTAGCTTTATCAGTTCCTTTTTGTATATTGAAAATGCTTACAGTTTTACTTCCTCTGAAATCTCAAATTGTTGGCGATGTAGCAATGTGTGAAGGAAATGCTCTGTGGTATGTCCGAAGGTTTGGATTTCCAAACTTGCCATTTAATTCCCATTGGAACTCAAGTCCAAGCATTATTTGGTTTGCTTCCTGCTTTTGGCCCATAGCATAGGCAAGCTTGAAGAATGTGTAATATTTAACTATAGTCTCATTACTTTTTGCTGTGCTGTGAGTCAGCAATAAATATGCTTCCTCACGTTCCACTAAGGTTGGTTAGTCCTAATCCTGGCCTTTGCTGCCCCATTCCTATCCCCACCACCAAAAACAAAAACAAAATACAACAGATGCTAGAAATCTAGAATGAAAACAAAAAATGCTGAAAATATTCATGTCTAAAAGCATTTGTGGAGAAAGGAAAAACAGGTAACACTTCAGGTCTGAGACTTTTCATCAGAATAACATCAAAGTTCCTGGGAAATGTAAAGGAAAGCGGATTTTTTTTGACATACTAATTAATGGTTGTAGGCAGACGATCAGCACTGGTTGTACTGAATGTCACAGTAGGCTTGGGTTATATATTCTACTCCTATTCCAATGTCTTGTGTTCCAGTACTGTATCTATGTCATTTGCTTGAGCATAAAACAGTGACTGACATGCTAGATTAGACTCTGGGGCAACAGCCTCATTTATACTGGGATAATGATGAAGAATGGGAATATTTGACCACCTCGTCCTTATCAATATCTACTCTTGAGTCATCTATTAATTTGAGATAACCTGAGTAATAAAAGAAAAGAATTAAAATGATTTTACATTTTTTTAAATGAAGCCAGACTTGCTTTGACAGACAAATTGGGCAGATTACCACTGACTATTTGTAATTTGCATCACTATTCTAAACTGTACCATCTATAATGTGACTTTACTTTTGTAACGATACTTCAGATTAATTTCATATGGAATATGCTGTGGATATTTTAATATGCCTTTATAATATAATACATCTTTCTACATCTTAGGGTGGAATGGATGAAGGTTTCGAACTGAAGATGGTTGAAGATGATGGGAAGACCTACTTCTACCAAATGTGGTATGACCCAGAGTATTCTCGATTCCAGACTCCTTCAAAATGTGAGCCAACTGAAGAGAATAAACACAAGTGAGTAAAGGCCAGTGATATTCATTTTGGGGATGTAGAGAGAGTTTTCCCTGTAGTTGCTGTTGCGAAGTTAGGCAAGTACTTGTGGTTTGGAAGGCAGGATGTTAGAATTTGTTTGTAAAATGATAGGGGGTGCGTGGTCCCTTTCAAAGATAATGTGCTAGGAGATCTTAAATTTTAGATTTTGCTAGGCTTGGAGATTTTAAAAAATGTCTGCAAGCAGCAGCAGGCGCATAGTTCCTGAAATTGAAACATTTGTATCGAAAGACTGTATGGTTAGCAACCCAGGCAGCAGTCTTATTTTTGTTATTAAGGCAACCAGTTTGACTATCAGCCAATTAATTTAAACTAGGCTCTTGGAGACTAAAAACCAAAACACATTAAAACAAGAACAAGACCCCAGTGACAGCATGCTGAAGCTACTGGATCTGTGCCTTACCACCCACCTCACTTTTAATGGCCACATATACAAACAGATCAACAGAACGTCCATGGGATCACCTATCTCCGACTAATAGTTGAAGCAGTGATGCAGAGACTTGAAAGTATGACCTTCCGCTAATCCAACCAAAACTATGGATACACTATGTGAATGACACCTTTGTCATTATTAAATGGACCAAACTAGAGGAGATGTACAATCTAATAAACAACACCCTCACTGGAATCAGATTCACCAGAGAAGAGGAGAAAAACGAACAGCTCCCGTTCTTAGATGTCATGGTAGAGCGCAGGCCAAATGGGGAATTCCTAACAAAGGTACACAGGAAAGCCACACACACTGACCCAAGTACTGAATTTTGACAGCAACCACCCTAACACACACGAGTGTAGTTGCATGACAGCATTATTTAAACGGGGCACAACACACTGCAGCAGCATGGAGCTGTGCCAAGAAGAAGAATATGTCTTCCAGGTATTCAAAGACAATGGATACCTGAAAAACTGGATCAGAAGATGCCTATTACACCAGTTACATCAGGAAGACACTACAAACCCCGACACACTCATCACGCTACCTTCCATCAAGAACACATCTGAACTGACTGCAAGACTCCTACGACCACTGGGCATCAGAGTAGCACACAAACCCACACCAACCCTACGACAACTGCTCACCTGAACCAAAGACCCACTATCCGCTATGGACGGGATCACTGTCATATACAAGATTCCCTGCAGAGACTGTGACAAACACTACATCGGACAAACAGAGGAAATTAACAAGGGTACACGAACATCAATTGACTACAAAAAGACAGGACCAGCACTCATTCATCTCTATCCACATGGATAAGGAGAACCACCAGTTCGACTGAGACAACACCAAGATCCTGGGACAGGCAAAGCAGAGACAAGTATGGGAATTCCTAGAAGCCTGGTACTCCATCAAGAAAGCCATCAACAAACACATAGAGATTGACCCCATATGCCCTCCATTTCGAAGGAAAACCATAAGTGAGGTAATCCAGCTCAATGGACACCAGAGTTTAAAAACCAAATGTGAAAACACACCAGCGCTTCATCGGAGGCAGCAATGATGATGTTACCCAGCAGGGTAATGAAACATTTGCGGAAACAATCACCTCGGCGAGCCAACCAACCGCAGTAAAAACAATTAAATTTATATCTAATGGTTTTGACAACCTAGGATCAGTCCTATTGTAGGAAATTGATCAGTCATCAAGATGTTTTTTAAAAAAAGGATATTTTTAAATAATGTGAGAGTAACTACCATCTTTTACAGTTAACGAGCAGCAGCCCTAAGAGAAAATCACTGGCTATTTGAGCTCTCTAAATTCTGAGAAAACCATCATCTGACTAAAGATACAATGGCACTCTTAGCTAAATGTTTGTAACACAAGAATTCGACGAGAAAAGTGTTCCTGTCTGAAGAACAGCAGAGAAGGCACCAAATATTCCGGATGATGTATGCTGGTTGTAATTTCAAGAGACTAAGTCTTAAGTTTCTTTTTATTAATTTGGTGTGTATAAATGGGATATGTATCTATTGGAACAGCTTACCATTACAATTTTGTTTTATTTGGGAATAGTTAGTAGTTAAGTAGTAGTTTTATTAATTTGCTCACTATTAGAGTTAGATAAATAAATTGTTATTTGTTGATTATAGAGTTACTGTCAGGAGTTCATTTCATTTATCCTCCCTTTTATAACCGATTGGGAGGTGAGAGGCAGGTTATAGCAGTCTCCACACTTCTTTCTTTAGTTGATTCTGAGGCGAGGCGAGCTTCCCTGGGTGTTTTGGTTTTAGTTATCAGAGGGGAGTCGACCTCCACCTCATAACATTGCTGAGGTCCAATACATAATTTGTGGTTAATCAGTTTTTAAAAACCTCATACATTTGAAATGATGGATTTGAAGACAGAGTAATAATTACATTTGTGTGAAAAAGCGATGCTTTTTTTTTAATAACCAAAGGACTGAAGTTGGAATTGGATGTATGATTTAAAATTTATGCTATCAAGGAATGTAGGTAGTGCTGGAAAGCAATGGTGCCAATCCTAATTGCCCTTGAACTGAGTGGCTGCGAGGTCATTTCAGAAGCAGGTAAGATTCAGCCATACTGTCATGGATCAGGAGTCACATGTCAGATAGATGGAGGTTGGCAGTTTTTCATTCCAAAAGTAAATTAAATGAGTTTTCATGATAATCAGAGATAATTTAATGATCACCATTACTGACTAGCTTTCGATCCCACGTTTATTAAATAACTTTAATTTCTATCAGCTGCCGTAGTGGGATTTGAACCCATGACCACACAATAATTTCTGCCTCTTGATTATTCAGTGATAGCAGAGCTACGTCACCATTTCCACTTGAAAGCAAGAGTTAGCTTAGTAAATTGGACTACGTGGATCCATCAATGGATGTACATAAACCAATGATGTAATAGAATATAGAACAAAGAATCCCGATAATTTCCATTGCCATCCAAGTTTTCTCATATATCTTACTTGGTTCACTTGTTAGCTGTTACCTGGACATCTTCAGGATTCCTTTTGCCATTCAAATCAGGAAGTGGATATTTTAGAACTGAAAGTAACCTTTGGGTAATGAAGAAGCTGGTATTATTATCCATTATCTGTAATTATATGACAATTGTATTGGCACTGCCTCACCTGTGAAGGCTTAATTTTTTTAAATGGCAAAATCTTAGAGCAATAGCGATCTTTGCCTCATATATTCCACATTTAACTTTTATATCTAATTTGGAGGACCTGTCTGTAAAAAGCCTTTACTTCACTGGTTCAATTTGGAAATGTTCTGCAACGTTGAAACTTTGATCTGAATGTTGTCACTTTTTACAAGTATTAGTCTTAACTGTGAGTTCTTTGGGCTGCTGGTTTTCTAGATTCTGTGACAGCTGTGCTCGTTTGGCTGACATCAGACAGAAAGAGATGCCACGAGTTCTAGAAGCGATGGACGTGAAAGATGACTCAAAGATTTTCTACTCGTTGGCTTCTAAGAATGGAACACAGTATAGAGTTGGAGACGGTGTTTACCTGCTACAAGATGCATTTTCTTTCAGGTAGTACTTTGCTGACCAGTACCAGTTCTCAACTGTTCATATGCTTGTGAAAGTAATGTCTATTCGCACTGGAAGAGCTTATTTCATGACCCAAATGTTGTGGAGGTTACTGTTGTCTTAGTGCAGGAGCAGTTGACTTTAAAGTTTGAACTCAGCATTTTCGAACACCTTTCTTTTTAAATTAGATCCCAGGATTTCGGTATTATTGGCTAGGACAGCACTTGTTGCTGTCCCTCATAGCCCCGAGACTGTGTGTCATTTTTGAATCTTCGCAGTCCGTTGGGAGGGGAAGTACAGTTCTGCTAGGGAATGAGACCTGGTTCTCTCCAAAGATGCTACCAGACATCCTGAGTTTCTCTGGCATTCTGTTTTGTTTCACGTTTCCAGCAAAAGTGATATTTTGCAATAATTAATATAATCGAGGTTTCAATCAGTAGTTGGCTACAACTGTCTTGTGTAATCTCCCGCTTGTGCCAACTAGAGCTGATCTTGTCTTATCAACAGTTTCAGCTCTAGAATTAGTCTTTGGTTTCCTGTTCTGATACCCTGCACAATGGTGCATTCGAGTAGGAGTGGAACCTGGCCCCAAACCTCATGATTGAACAACCTGCCACGTAAATGAAGGAATGGCTACTTGCATGTTATTGAAGAGTTTACAATTAGAAGTGTTCAGGGGAGGCCTCCATCTCTTTCCATATTTTTCTTTTGTTTTGCTGGGTTGGTCACTGTCTTTTTTTTTAAACTTCATCTAAATACAACATGGAGGGATAGTTTTTAAAGTAGCTATGGACAACTCATTTTGAAGCAACCTGTGTTTCTGCACCCTATCCATTACAACCAGCTTTGGCAGTTGCATATTTGGATTTCTTTATTCATGCACGAGATGTGGGCATCACTGGCTAGGCCAGCATTTATTGCCCATCCCCAGTTGCCCTTGAGAAGATGATGGTGAGCTGCCGCCTTGAACCACTGCAGTCTGTTTGCTATTGGTAGACCTACAAAGTTCCAGGACTGTGACCCTGTTTGAGAGGGATTTGAAAGAGGAGTCTAAGTCCTATGATCATTAGTACAAATGATCTTTATTTGGAGCTCCTTAATACATAGCATAGGAGAGGTTTCTAGGACAGTCTACTTTTTCCAGTAAAATACAGGATATTGATACATACTGTGCTACAATGGTTTCATGCAGCATTGACATCAGCGCTTGCCATATCCCCTCTGGCCTATACATCCAGTCCTACGAATACACGATCAATGATGGACAACTTCATGTCCAACCGTAGGTTCTCCCATCATCTCGTGATGTTTGCCAGCTCCCCCATCACCTGTCCTTGGGCTTTTACAATACATCGTATGGCCCACATTCCAATACCGAGTTTTATGTCCCTTGCAAGAAATTTTCCAGATGCTAACTGGTACCCTTATCAAGGTTCTCTAAGGATGTTTATCAGAACCAATCTCTGTGTCCAAAGCTGACTGTCTCCAGAAATCTAATGAAAATTTCCAGTATTTAGTATGTTAAAACTACTATTGTACAAATATATGTATTCATTCTAATATATAATTATAATTGTTTAAAGGCCTCATCTAAAGTGGGCCAAGCTTTCTCTTTCTGTTTCATATAAAAATCAAAAATGTCAAATCAGTTTCCATTTGAGCTGACTTACCAGTGTTTTACAGAGTGCATTCTTCTCCATCTTACTAAGATTCAGGCATTTTGTTGTCTGTGAAGGTCATGATTTGAGCATATGAGAAATGCTGCATTAGCTACAGTTTCTTCTTCCATCAATTTGCCAATTAAAAACAAAAACCACAAGTAGTTACAACAAACCCAAAAACACTGACAGGATGGTGATATATTTTTACATCAGTATTCTTGGTCTTCACTGTATCACAGATCTTCTCCTTTGTTCTTATTGATCCATCCCACCTGTTTTGAAACCTCTTACATTTCTATCTATCTTCAGTTGACCACAGATCATTGGCCTGAAGCATCAATTCACATTCTGCCCACAAATATTGCCTGACCTGAGTTTTTCCAACTTATTTTTTGTTTTGTATTCAAGTGCAGTTCTTACTGTTTCAAGATATTGTATGGTAAATTTAGAAATGATCTGAGTTGTTAATTGAAGATAGTAAGAACTGCCGGTGCTGGAGTCAGAGATAACAGTGTGGAGCTGGAGGAACACAGCAGGCCAGGCAGCACCAGAGGAACAGGAAAGCTGACCTTTCAGGTCAGGACTCTTCTTCAAAAATTGTTAATTGGTTAGTTATGTTAAAAAGTGAGTGTAAGATGAAGGAACACACTAAAAGGAGAAAAAATCAGATTTGTTTGAAGAGATTATTACAACCTGGTCCTCTGGTAATTTTATAACCTTTTGATATCTTTTGTTTAGTGTGAAACCATCCAGTCCTGGAAAGCGACCGATAAAGAAAGATGATGTGGATGAAGACCTTTACCCTGAATACTACCGCAAATCCTCTGACTATATTAAGGGCAGCAACCTAGATGCACCTGACCCATTTCGAATTGGCCGCATTCAAGAAATCTTCTGTCACAAGCGAAGTAATGGAAAACCAAACGAAGCAGATATTAAGCTGCGTATCAATAAATTCTATAGGTGAGCAGATCCCAAAACACCACGCTGCAGCAAATATTAACTATCTCGTTCGAGTACTGTGTGTTCTATGAATTGATGATAATCCCATGTTTGGTTTGTATCTGCACCTTCCAGTTTATCCTGCTTGTCTGGCCACAGATTTAGGGAGATACCTTCTATGCCAAATGGGGTACTGAGGAAGCATCAGACATCTTCTAAGAAGTAGTCAGGTTTTTGCTCTCAACACTGAGCAAACTGGCTGCCAGTATCCAGGAGGTACAAAAGTTATCTTTTAAGAAATTCAATGACATAAATAAGAGCATGGGACAACTCAACATCTGATTGAACCTCTTGCACTATGCAATAAGACCATGAGTAAATGTTAAATAAACTCTGCTTTCCTGAATCCCACATATCTTGAATCTTTTACTGCCCAACCGTCCATCAAACAACATCTTGAACGAAGAAATTTCTCACTACTTAAGTCTGAGATGCTGAGGCAGTACCTTAAAGTTTCAGTTCTGCAGCCAGGGGCTTTGGTATGTATCTGGTTGTTTCTTTGGATGTGTGAGGAACTTTCTGTTGGCAGATACAGAAGCTATTATTTACATAGCAAGATCCAAAAGTCAGTTTACAGGAGTAGTATTTTCTGAGACACTGGCAGAACTTTTCTGTCTTTGTATAGTGCTATAGGATCAGCATTGGCTGCATGAACAAATAATCTAAGGTCTTGGATTAAGTACTGATCCAGAATATTCCATGAATCGTGTGATCAGTGCTGCCAAGTGATCCTAGCTGTCACACCCAACACCAGAAATTAACTTCTGACTTAATGTGTGTTTCCATTGAAAGATCTGCTTGACTTGCCCGTTTTAGGCAAGAGTTCCATTTTGTAATGCTTAGAGAGTTTGAGTTGTGCTTCTTTACACTGCAACTAATTGGAATTTTTTCTTTCAGAGCTGAGAACACACACAAAGGGCTTAAAGCCAGTTACCACACTGATATCAACTTGTTGTATTGGAGTGACGAAGAGGTGATTGTGGATTTCAAAGATGTTCAGGGACGCTGTACTGTGGAATATGGAGAAGATCTTACTGTGTCCATTCAGGAGTATTCTGCTGGAGCGTCAGACAGATTCTATTTCTTAGAGGTTAGACCTTTTAAAACAATGAGCTTTTAAATTCTAATGGAGTTGTTCTGCCACTTTCTCCAGGTCTTATCTGATGAACATTATTCCAACAAAAGGATCAGTTAAGTGGCACAAAGATTCATGCATTGGAATGCGGCAGAATGCCTTGTGTAAACAGAAACTCCTCTGCCATTTCTAGCGCCTCCAACATCAAACACATGTTGGAGATAGCAAGGACTACAGATGCTGGAGTCAGAGTCAGTACGTTGTTGGAGCTGGGGGAACACAGCAGGTCAGCCAGCATCAGAGGAGCAGGAGAGGCAGCATTTTGGGTCAGGACCCTTCAAGAAGGATCATCATGAAGGATCCCGACCTGAAACATCAATTCTGATGCTACCTGACCCGCTGTATTCCTCCAGCTCCACACTGTATCAACCAAACATATGTTCCCCAGCCTTTCACTGTCAGCATTTCATAGGGATGGTTCACTCCTAACACTTCCTCACCTTCTCATACAACTGTTAAAAGTGCTGCTTTTGCTCTTTTTACTACCTCACTCCTCACTGTCCAAGGTGCTAAATACAGCTTCCAGGTGAAGTAGTGTTTTACTGCTTTCAATCTAGCCTATTGTACTTGTTTCTTACAATGCAGTTTCCTTTATGTTGGTGGGACCAATCACAGCTTTCACTTTTTCTCTCTGTCCATAAGAGTAACTTCAGTCTTCCAGTAGTTTGTCATTTCAATAAGCTATTTTGCTCCCATTGCAAAAACTTCCATCACAAACATAAACAGAAATTGTTTGAGAAAACCAGCAGGTCTGGCAACATCTGTGGAGGAAAGCAGAGTTAATGTTTTGGGTCTAGTAACACCTGCCATTCTAGGCTTACTGCAGTGTTCCAGTGAATTCAACGTACACCAGAGGAGAAGAATGTCATTTTCCACTTCGGCACTTTACAGCCAACAGGACAGAATATTGACCTCAACATCTCCATTTGAGTCACTGGACTCAATGTTAACTCTGTTTCTGTCTCTGTAGCTGCTGCCAGATCTGTTGAGTTTCACCAGCACTTTTTGAGTAAATACCAAACCGATTAAGGGGATAGATTGAGATTTCGGGGCATTTTCTTTTTTTTGCAATTGAGAATCTTTAATTCAATTGTGAAGGACTCAAGTCCATTTCAGCTGGACTGGTGATGGTTACTAGTTATTTTTGATAAACTTTGAATAGCAAACAGCTTTTTGCATTGGATGTCGGTTAAGATCATAAACTGTTTGTTTAACTTACAGGCATACAATGCTAAGTTAAAAACCTTTGAAGATCCACCAAATCGTGCCCGCAGTTCAGCAAACAAAGGCAAGGGGAAAGGGAAAGGCAAAGGTAAATAATTTTGAATATTTCTAGTCTCTTGTGATGTTACTGTAAAGTGATAGATGTGATTTTGTAAGGTTTTTTCCCAGAGGCTGCAAGGTGTGGACAGATCAGAGGGTCTCGTTTGGTCCCCAAATGACTTCAGTCTTAGAATAATCTCATCAAACGTTAGATTTCACACAGTGATTAGTTTTTGTATTCTTGGGTTAAAGATGTCTGCCAAACCTATCTGTAACTGTCGTTGCAGACACTGTCAGATGTATCTGTGATGCTTTGATTAGTTTAGCAGTACTATACTCTTCCAACAATATTTGTGATGTTAACTCTCAAACTAAGAACAACAACATTGTCAGTCAGTGAATGAATTCTAGTTGAAGTAGTTGGATGTATCTGAATGGAGAAAAGAAAGGTCTATTCTTATACAGTTGTAAATGTATTGTGAAACCAGAGTTTTATTTGAGGTTTTGTAGGTTTTGATTTTTGTTTTGTTTCCTTGTAGGAAAAGGAAAGGCAAAATCTACAGCTGAACCTGAACAGACTGAGCCTGAGGCAGACAACAAATTGGAAAAGCTTCGGAGTCTTGATGTTTTCTCAGGTTGTGGGGGTCTCTCTGAAGGATTTCATCAGGCAGGTTGGTTTTACAGGGAGAAATGATACTTGGCATAATCAAACAAGTAACTGAGAAGTTGCATTCTACAAATATGGACAACTAAAGATCTCAGAAAACTGTACATTTGATGCAGTGTGGCATCATGAGTAATTAAACTGTTTGGCGTGGTATTTTTACTAAAGTTCGCTGGCATGTCACAGTTTGTTTAATCACCAGAATTGCTGTATGAACATATGCAAGTGTCCAGCAATCCAGCAGTTGTGGCTATCTGATCTTTCCTGTGATCCACCCTTTCAGTCGGATTTTGGTTATTTCACTTCAAAAAGCTTTAGAGTTCTCCTTCCTCAGTGGTGGATTAAGAATTGATTCTCATCACGGCAGAACTGGCAAATTCAAATTGCAGAACAATGTGGTTTTGTGTTTCAATTCAAAAGTTCAAAAAAATTACTTTTTGTATTTAGGGAGGGGAGGAGTTGAATACGTATTTTTGTAACAGAATTTAACAAGAGTAGTTCATAAAGCCAGTAATGTCACAGATTACAATATTTTAATGTGTGCCAGAATTCAGTGACGTTTTTTTCTGATTCAGGCCACGTTATGACTTTGTACACTTTACCGCACTCAAGTCCAACAAGTTATCAAGTTATGGGGCAAGCTGGAATGTGGGACTAACTTGACAGTTCTTCCAGAAAGCCAGCATAGGCCAAATGGTGGCCTAGTGTCCTGTAAGTTTCTAAGAAGTAACTTGAAGACTGCCTCTTCTCTTCTGCAGGTATTTCAGAGACGTTGTGGGCTATTGAGATGTGGGATCCAGCAGCACAAGCATTCCGCCTGAATAATCCTGGTGCTACTGTTTTCACTGAGGACTGCAATGTTCTGCTGAAGCTTGTCATGGCTGGGGAGAAGACCAATTCCCTTGGGCAGAAGCTACCGCAGAAGGGCGATGTAGAGTTGCTCTGTGGTGGGCCCCCGTGTCAGGGTTTCAGTGGAATGAATCGCTTCAATTCCCGCACTTACTCCAAATTCAAGAACTCTCTCGTTGTCTCTTATCTCAGGTCAGTGGAGAGGTCACTGGATCTGGCAGAGGGTGTGGCAGGTCTGACAATACAAGGAGGGATTGACAAGGTTGGGATTGTTTTTGCTAGAGTTCAGACAAATGATTAGGGATCTCACAGAGACTCATAAAATTCTAGCAGGGCTGGACAAGGTAGATGCACGGAAGATGTTCCCAATGGTGTGTGTCCAGAACTAGGGGTCACATTATGAGGATTCGGGGTAGACTATTTAGGACAGAGATGAGATATTTCTTCACCCAAAGAGTGGTGAGCCTGTGGAATTCATTACCACAGGAAGTAGTTGACGCCAAAAGAGGCAAGTAGCACTTGGGGGGGCAAATAGGATCAAAGGCACTGGGAAGAAAGCATGATTAGGCTATTGAGTTGGGCAATCAGCCATGATCATGAAGAATGGTGGAGCAGGCTCACCTCCTGTTCCTGTCTTCTATGTCTCTATGAAATCTACCTTTCTCACTGGTTTAACATCTATTTCAGTGATTTATTTTGTCCATTTCTTGACTGATCTAACAGATGATTGTGAATTCAAAGTGCTTACATTGTGTAATGTGTCACAGAAATCACTGTTAGGTTCTTTAATGGGTCTTAGACAGTAACAGGTTGTTCTAGGGGAGAGAGTGTGGGTGAGTGACGTGTTTGACAGAAGAGAACATTCCCTTGATTTGTTGCTCAGAGGACAGTGTTCATCCAAATACAATGGCTGGAGCACCGATTTAGGTTTGATTTGATCCCGTGAGCATTTGGGGCTGACTGCGTAGAATATTTTGCTTCAGAAATTCATATTACTTTTTTCTTCATCTGAAGCCTCGGCTAAACAAGAAATTATTAAATTCTGATTTTCTGCTTTTCTGACTTTGTAGCAACAAGGCTTTCTGTTGGAATAACAACAGGAAGATATTGCTACTTTTTAAATATATATCTGTATGATTGATCAGACAGGACATTTCCAGTTGTTTTGTGCACAGTTTACAATCACCTGTATTCTTGTACTTTGCAGCTATTGTGACTATTACCGTCCCAGATTTTTCCTGTTGGAGAATGTGAGGAACTTTGTTTCATTCAAGCGCTCCATGGTTTTAAAGTTGACCCTTCGGTGTCTGGTGCGAATGGGTTACCAGTGCACGTTTGGTGTATTACAGGTAAGCTGTTGCTCCTCTTTTGAATATTTATCTGTCAGCAGACTGTGTTTTGTCCAGGGATTGTCTGTTTCTCTTGTTGCTTGTGATCGTTTTGTCTATGGTCTGCTCAACTAAGAAAGCAGTCATAACAATATTTAAGAGATCAGTGACCAGTAATCGTTCGTTCTTGTTTCTAAGAGAAGGTGATACCATACTATCCAATATGTTCTAACAAGATGTCAAAGAATTCCCATTTTCTTGAATTGGAGACATCTCAAAATCAGTGAAATTGAAAGATTGTTAAATCTGAAGTATCTGCTTATGCACTGTGTAGCAAAGTTATGTGTGAAATTAGTTTTGTTCCTTCTCTTCTCTATTCTGTGATGCTAGAATCTGATTCAGATCTAAGCAGTATTGGAAGCTTGATTACCTGTGGAGAATGTGATAAGTTAAACCTCAATTACAAGGTTCCATTCACTGGATAGGAGCCATTAAATAGCAATTGGAGGACCTTGGATTAACGTCTCTTACTTGTAGCATGTGGTAATCTTTTGATGCTGTTGACCCATCTGTAATTGGGCAACTTGACTGACTAGGGTAGGATCAATTCTAGAACAAATTGGTCTGTAAGCCTCGCATTTACATTCAGCTGTTCCTCTCCCAGTTTGTCACTTTTTAGTATTAAACAATGACGTAGTTGGTGCTCCTGGGCTGTATCGTGGAATAGGGAAGGTGAATTTAGTTCAGGTTCAATGAATATAGCGGCTATATAGAGATGGAGCGGAGCAGGACCTACTGACTGATGCATGTATGTGAAGTCACTGTTTTAAAATGCTCTTTTCGTCTTTCCAGTAACAGACTGGCGTATCCCTTTCTGAATTTTGAATGTTTTCTTATTCACAGGCTGGGCAGTATGGAGTTGCCCAGACCCGTCGGCGAGCTATCATTCTCGCTGCAGCCCCTGGAGAGAAGCTGCCACTATTCCCAGAGCCTTTACATGTCTTTGCACCTAGGGCCTGCCAACTCAGTGTGGCTGTGGATGATAAGAAATTTGTCAGCAATATTACCAGGTAAAAATTGCTGCATAAGATCTTTGCTTTGTCTGACCAATGTTCTCCTCTCCAGGAGGTGTGTATTCTTCAGATTTGGTTGCCATTGGTTCTGGACACCCTCTAATAATTCACATCTTTTGTTAGTCTTGACCATCATAGGCAATAGACTGTTTAACCACAAATGGCATCACCACCCAGACTGAAATCTGCATGCACGTACTGGTAGGGATTTACTAGACAGTAGGTGATAGTCTTAGTCTTATTCCCACTGCTGAACATCCCAGCTGAGATCAATTAATCCAACCCAGGCCGCTGGCACCTCTGTAACATTCCATTGAGGCTCCATTAACCTGCAAAAATTGAGCTGTAAAGTTTATGGCTGCATGTTAGGTATAGAGTAATAGATAAACTATTGTTTCTTCCTTAACAGACACACCATGCATTCATTTTACACAAAACTTCTATCAGTCCTTCCCCAAAAGGTTTCTAAAATGTAGTGCATTAGCTGTCTAAAGTTTCATTTTTAGCCTGCATGTGTTTGCCACTACACAGCACCTGTTACATTAACTAATACTTAATCCAACTCCATGTTGACTGAAGACAGTTAACTTGCCGCTAGTTGATGGTTAAACATGGAACCCATCTGGTGCAGCTCAGCAACGTACTGTGTGCTAACTTAGCATATGAAGTTCTTTCCAACTTGCAGTTAATATGAAATGATATTAAGAGAAGCACCATTTTTAAATATATATGTTAAATCTTCCAAAGGATAAAGTCTGCTCCATTCAGAACCATCACTGTAAGGGATACCATGTCTGATCTCCCTGAAATCCGTAATGGAGCTTCTGCACTGGAAATCTCCTATAATGGTGAACCACAGTCCTGGTTCCAGCGACAAATTCGGGGCACACAGTACCAGCCCATTTTGCGGGATCACATCTGCAAGGTAGGTGAATTTTTACAGCTGACTCAACTTTGTACTGTATTATCTCATGGAACAGCACAGCAGGCATAAATGGTCTAATGCTGCTCCTTTTTCTTATGTTCTTAAGAAAGTTGACACCAACTAGAAAGCCTGCAATCATTGCAGATCAAGGGCAAAGGATTCGAGGTCAGGGAATAAGATCAAACAGTTTAGTTTCCCAGTTCTCTCAGGTTACCATCTCTTACGGGCTACATTGCTTTACTTTACCCATTAACCGAAACACTTACTATCCTCTCTTAAAGAGAAAATTGTGTTTTTCGTAGATTGTGTGTGTGTGTCTCTCTCTCTCTCCCCTCCCAAATCTACTTAGAACCTGGATTATCACAATTTAAATCTTACTTCCTAGTCACCATCCTAGGTTGAATGTTCACATCCTAACTGATCTAGAATTGAGGATCCATTCATGTAAGTCTTCTCTATTACAAAAAAAATCTCCCCATGACATCCTAATGAAAGCTTAATACCTGAGGCCTAAACAGTTCAGGTTCAACATAACCCCCTGATTTTTGACCCCAATCCTTTCCTCTTCTTTTTGCTTTTGTTTTTATATGTATTGTTCATTATGCCAGTTTACAGCTTAACAAAAATATTATAGATTCAGTTGACCTTCCTTCTGTTGTATTTCTGATGTCCTTCAGTCCCATCCTTATTGGCTTCTCCAGATTTTAAAATTTAGACATCTTCAGTTTATTTCTGCCATACCATATCTCCTTATTTATCTCCTCTAACCATCTCTCTGCAGGATATGAGTGCCTTAGTGGCAGGCAGAATGCGGCACATCCCCCTTGCTCCAGGGTCAGACTGGCGTGATCTTCCCAATATTGAAGTACGCCTTTCGGATGGCACCACTACCAAAAAGCTGAGGTACACACATCATGACAAAAAGAACGGACCTAGCAGCGCTGGCATGCTGCGTGGAGTGTGCTCTTGTGCAGAAGGTGAGTGGAGGATGGAAGAAACTGTCCATTTTCAGGCATGTGTACACATGAACACTTTGTATTTTGAGAGAAAGAATGTGGCAATATAAACTAGATGGTGTAATTTTGTTGTGGGTGTTGGAACAGAGCTCTTGGTGTTCACAGGCATTAAAATCTAAGCGATGGGACAAGTTGTTCAGAAAGGCAACTGGATTCTCTGTGTTAAGAATATAGGTATCAGTCAAAAATCGGGTGTAATGTTGAACCTGAACTGGTTAGGTCTCGGGTAAAGTAATTATTTTCAATTCTGGACTTCATGCTTTAGGAACGATGTTATGGGGAGATAATTAACTGGGGATTTTTGTGATAGAGAAGACTTATATGAATGGGTCCTCGATTCTGGATCAGAGAACATGAACGTTCTGGTTCAGCCTAGGATGGTGACGCAGTTTTCTTTCTTCTAAGACGAATATTTTTAATAGCTGTTCATCACAGCACACAAATTTCTCCAAATTACCTTCTGCAAAAATATGGTAGTTTTCAACTTTCCATTCTTTTAGTCAATTGCCTCACGACAACCTGGTTCTGTTGCAAAATTTAAATTTTCATTTAAAATGTTTTTTCAAATCTTTCATATTTCTTGAAGTAACTTAAAGTATTTAATGTTGAGTGTTTCCTTGTCTCCTGTACATTATCCTCCCTTCTCTAAGGACTAAATGCCACACCAAACCATACACAATTACAAGAACCCAGCTTATTGTTAACTTGTTTTGTTTTTCAGGTAAACAGTGTGACTCAGCTGATAGGCAGTTCAACACACTCATTCCATGGTGTCTCCCCCACACTGGAAACAGGCACAATCACTGGGCTGGTCTATATGGTAGGCTGGAGTGGGATGGATTTTTCAGTACAACAGTCACCAATCCAGAACCTATGGGTAAACAGGTAAATCATGGTTTCTGCTCAAGCTTTGCCTGCAATAACCTGACACGCACTGCAGCCTGTAGTTTATAAGTTTTACATCCCATTAACAAACTTATTGAGCTTTTTTGATGGCCTAGTTGGTGGTAAAGGCAGCAACTCATGTTGTATCAGCCATACTATCAGGTGGACTCTGATTCCAGCTACAGTTGGGAATATTTAATCCTGACTCCTTGAATGTTAAATTCTTTCTGCTGCAGAGTGCATCCCGTGCATGTTGCCTGATGAGGAATGAGTACATCTATGCTATGGTGCTTTGTGTTCTAATAAGTATTCAGGACAGGAATGCGACTGATTGTGAAGGAAATAACTTGTCTCCATGTTGGGGGCTTTCAAGAGTGATAAGAGCTGAATAATAATATTATGGATAGCATCTGTAAGGCCAGCCCATATGGTCAGCAAGGGCTGAACAGAATAAAACAACCTGCTCCAGCATTTAAGTGAAATATAACAGAAGCTTTTGAACAGAGCTACACCAAGGTGAACGGGAGGCCCACAAGCAACGGTCTGCGACAGGCATCCTGTTATCAAACTTAGGATAGACCAGTGATTGATTCCAGCCTCATTAATGGAAGGATGTTGTCCCACTAGATAAACAGCAGCAGTTAGAACAAGGGGTGTAAATTTCAGCCGATGAACCAGCCAGCCTAACTCATTAAATAGCAGTGAAAACAACAGCTAAAGTTATTTTGTAGTAATTAATTGTTCTTTTAAACTTATTCATAATATTAAGAAATAGGTTCTAGTTAAAGATTCTCCAGATAATCATATAGATTTCAACATACGTCTAGATACACGTATAACCGTAAGTATAATAGAAGTTTGTACAAAACGAAAATTATTTTTAGACACCTGACACTTCTATTGCATTAGTGAGTGCCACACTGTCAAAGATGCGTGTTTTCGACAAGACCTTAAACTGAATTTGCTCTGTTAAGTGGACGTAAAAAGACAATTTTGAAGAGCAAGGGACTTGTGCATGTTGACCTGTACAATTTATTTGTGCCTTAGTTAATAGCACGTTGTTTGAAGGATTTGCTGGGATGCAGACTGATTAGGTTGGTGACTAAATTTCTCAAGTTACAATATTTGCAAGATATTTGGACAGGTAGATGAATGGGAAAGGTTTAGAGGGATATGGGCCAAACGCAGGCAAATGGAGTTTGGGAAACTTGATCAGCAGGGATGAGTTGAACCGAAGGGTCTGTTTCTGCAGTGTAGGACTCTCTATGACTCATAAGGGCAAAAAATCATTTAAATCTAGATGTGAAAGTTAATTAGTCTCAGGAACTGCTTTCTCACATCTCTAACAAGATGTCTGGTACACCCCAAACAAAATAGTTTGTTCGCAATTTATTAGTTACAATCTTGTAATAGTTAGTTAAAACCAACTGTCTTTTGTATTTTTCTATATACATATTTGGGACAGTGGAAAATGTGAGGAATAACTGAATTTGATTGAGATAGCACATGGCATACAATGAATAACAGAATTCAAGCAACCCTTACAGATAAGCAAGTCTAGGACAGACCCAAAGGAGTATAAATTGTAATTCTGGAATGTGAATTAATAGGATGCAGAGAAAGATCCCAAGGCCAGGCGATTTCAATGTCTGTTAAACCCCATGAGGTCATGGTAATCTGGGGCTGTCCATAAGAATGCCGTTATTGAGTTGCATGGGAATGGGTGTGTGGAATAAGGGAGAAGGATACAGTGACCTCGCTGTTATAAAAATGCTGTATTTCACTGTTTAAAAAAAAATCAGCGTGTCGTTGATCTCTCTTCTGATTTTAGCCGTAGATTAAGAAAACTATTGGGTTCTCGTGTCGAGGCCAGATTCAGGCAAATTCTTTGGCCTTCTCTCTACATTAAACGGTTGTTTGAAAAGAAGTCTTCCACTTGCCTGAATCCTGCTTGCCTCCCAAGCCTTTGTCCCGGGATGGGTTTCGGTCCTATAGTATCTAATATGGTTTTCTGTGTTCCAGGGTCGTGTGTTGCATCCTGAACAGCACCGTGTAGTAAGCGTGAGGGAATGTGCACGCTCCCAGGGATTCCCAGATACGTACAGGCTATTTGGAAACATTTTGGACAAGCACAGACAAGTGAGTATTTCAGAATTTCACACCAATTGTTAACAGCAACATGTTAAGATCGTTGTAGCTGAGAAGTGTTTGTTGGGTGAATTAGATGATTAATACTACATCTACAGTCTTGCAACGACTTAATGCAGCAGTTAATCTTTTGAGGCTGCTTAGCTTCACATTGAACTGTAATTTACACTGCATGTTTTTTTTAGTAGAGGGTCCTAGAATATATTTGCACATTGTTTCTGGCAGGAAACAAACAACTGTTGAAATTTACCAGGATCCTGGAATAAAATAATCTTTGTAGTTCTTCCCAGGACTCTGACTGTCAGATCAGGGGAAGTGACTGTCTTGTTAATCTTGTCATTGGCAGAGGACTGGCTGGAGTTTGTCTAAGTACTGGGTTTACAGTAAACCTGCTGCCAGTGGACAGTACAGTTTGTTGGACCAGCAGCAGATAGCTTTTGCATTCTGTGTGGTGGAGATGGTTTTAAATGTCAAGTCACAAAAATACCTACTATGTACTGACAGCGGTGCCGTTAAATCTCCCAAAATTACTGACAGTAATTAAGCTTTGTACCACTCGTTATTAAAATTTATTTTTCTGAAACTACAGGTTGGCAATGCAGTACCACCTCCTCTGGCTAAAGCTATCGGTCTGGAAATTAGGCTGAGTATGGTTGAAAAGAAGAAAAAGAATACAGCAGGTAACGAGGTTGAAATGTGGACAGCGATGTCAGTATTATAACCAAGCTTTCAAGCCAGTGTGATCATGTATGTTTTGGTCAGACACTTCACCCTGACAATGGAGTTTTGAAAAAAGAACCAGATCAGTACATAGATCTGCCGTTAAGGAATAGTGGGGCTACATATGATATAATTTCTTCAGCTCACCATACAAGAGATATAGCAAAGTAGTTACAATAGTTCAGTTCTCAATGACTTTTTTTTTTCCTCTCTAATAGAGTCTGTCAAAGTAGAGACAATGGACACTACGAACTGATTCTCATCTCCTTCAGCTTGATGTTCCTAGACTGTCATGCACAAAATATCCTGTGAATATTCCGTGAAAAAGTGTCTTTTTTAACTGGCTGGCATGGAGTTGCCAAGGAAGATGTAACATTGTTTTTAGTTAATGAACATTCTTCTCAATTGTGCAGTGCTGTCATGCATTGTGGATTTTAACATGGTTTTAAATGCTCAGTATTTGAATAATTGCCCACTTTCTTCAGTGGTAATTCATATGTTTAATAAACTTGTAGTTTTTATATGTTGTAATATTTCTTCCAATAAATACATTTTATTAAGTGGAATGCTGATGCCCTGTCTGCTTTTAGTTTTCACTTGTCCATTATCAAACAGCCAAAACATAATAGTCCCAAGATCTGGTATATATTCTTAAACCATTCTCTCTATCTCTTGTCTGAGATATTCCTTTTTAAATGAGCTTGTTTAACAAGACTTTGTCACTCATCCTAATTTTGTGACTGTCTGTCAAATCTTTTGAATACTGCCTTCCTCTAGATTCACAACATCTGCCCAACTTCAATGCAATTATAATTCAGAGATTTTAATGTTTTACATCTTTTGAAACGCATTTCAGTAATCTTTACAAATTCAAATCAAGATGAAATTGCATTTTTCACCATGATCTAATTAAAGCTGCTTTTCATTTGTATGCCTTATGTTGTATTGTATCTATGACACAAGACATTGAAAGCAGTAATTCGAGTGGATATGGCCATAAAAACATTTCACACAATATTAAAATAAATTGACATTTATATAGTCTTGGCCTGAACAACATACCCTCTCTTCCTTCAACAGAATTCTTATAGCAGATTTATTGGAATTTGCCACGTCTAAAGGAAATGTTGATACAAAGACTACTTAGTAGTCAGTCATACTACAGTCATTCATAACTTTAAAATGACCAACTCTCCTTCCTATACTCTTGTCCTTGCAGGGTTTGACACCCCAATGCTTCAAATTTTAAATTCTCAGCCTTATTTTCATAGTCATACAGCTATACAATACAGAACCTTCGGTCCAACTTGTCCATTGCCAACCAGATATCCTAAATTAATTTTGTCCCATTGGGCCCATATCCCTCTAAAGCCTTCCTATTCATGTACCCATCCAGTTGCCTTTTAAATGTTATAACTGTACCAGCCTCCACCACTTCCTCTGGCAGCTTGTTCCATGCACAAAGCACCCTCTGCATGAAAACACTGCCCCTTAAACCAATGCCCTGGAATTTTGGACCCCCCCCTTCCCTCCCAAGGGAAAAGATCCTGGCTATTCACCCTAACCATGCTCATGATTTTATAAACTTCTATTGGGTTACCCCTCAGCCTTCGATGCTCTGGAGAAAATAGCCCCAGCTTATTCAGCCTCTCCCTGCAGCTCAAATCACTCAACCCTTGCAAATCTTCTTTGAATCATTTCAACTTTCACAACATCCTTCTTATAGCAGGGAGACCAGACTTGCATGCAGTATTCCAAAAGTGGCCTAACCCATATCCTGTACAGACCTGACATGATCTCTTAATTCCTATACCTAATGCATTGACCAATAAAGGCAAGCATACCAAATACCTTCTTTGCTATCCTATCTACCTGTGATTCCACTTTCAAGGAACTACAAACCTGCACTCCAAAGTCTCCCTTCAGCAACACTCCCCAGAAGCTTACCATCAAGTGTATAAGTCCTGTCCTGATGTGTTTTTCCAAAATGTAGCACCTCACATTTATCTAAACGTAACTCCATCTGCCACACTCAGCCCATTGGCCCAGCCGATCAAGGTCCATTGTACTCTGAGGTAACCTTTGCTGTCTACTACACCTCCAATTTTTGAGTCATCCACAAATTTACTAATCATACGTTCATGTCTAATTTGTTTATTTAAATGAGGAAAAGCAGTGGGCCCAGCATCAATCCATGTAATACAGCACTGGTCACAAGCTTATAGCCTGAAAAGCTACTCCTCCATCACCAAGCCAGTTCTGTATCCAAATGGCCAATTCTCCCTGTATTCATGAGCTCTAACCTTGCTAAACAGTCTAAAATGAGGTACCTTGGCAAATACGTTACTGAAGTCTATACAAAGATCACGTACACTGTTCTGTCCTTTGCAAAGCCTGAGCACTGTTTTCTAGCTTGCCACGAGCAACCCGACTGAGAGAAAGGTTTAATGGCTTTACTATAGCAAGCTGCTTATTTTTATATGCAGAACTGAACAGGAAAGAGACCACCATTCTAAGGTTCACCTTCAATAAATCTGACACAAATGGCTGGTACAGAAATTTTATTCAGTGCTGTTAACAATTAACAGAGCAACCTCTGGTTAAAGTCTAATTCACCTCATCAGGTACTTCTCAACTGTTTGATGGCCTGTAAAAGAAAAATATATAAATAAAACTTATATCATTAGATAATACATGACTACAAGTGTTACTAACTCTTCCAATGGTACAGCTGGAATTGCCAATCTACTAAACTGAATAAGATATAAAGAGAATGAAAAGGCACGAATACAAACTGATACTGGAGAATTGCAGAGGAATGCTGTAAAGGACAGACCTTTTTATTTCTGTTTATTTGGGATTGTGGATCAAGGAAGGAGTTACAGCATCTTTTAAGAACAAATTCCTGGACCTCATCATGAGGTGTATTTATACTTGTTTTTTCAAGCAGTGGCAGGAGATGTTTGAGACCCAAATGTACCATGGGTATGTTCAGAGCAAGCTTTGCCCAGACAGACACTGCTGATTGGTTTTTCAGTTAGGACCAAATGTAGAGGCCTGGAGTCATCTGTATGGACAACATCTCTCTGGTTCCTGAATAGCTTGCATGCAAGAGGCAGAAATCTCCTCTCTCTCTCTGCACTGAAGTAACAACATCAAAGATATTCTCTCCCACCATTTGCTAGAAACTGTTGTCTCTAACCTGGGACTGAGCAATTAACAATTAATGTGTCCTAACTCCCTCCTATATCAGCAGAACACAAAAGAATCGAAATATGAAGGACCTCGAAACAAAATGGACCTGGTCAGATCCTGTTGGGGACTGGACCCAGTGATGCCTCAGTATTTTTCCTCCATCTACTACACCTCTGTTTGTATATGTCTGTGTGAGGGGGTACTGGTTGAGGAAGGGGGCGGAGCTTAAGCTGGCAGAGTTATATTAATATTTTTCTGTGGGTTTGTTTCGCGATAAATATTAATTTCTGAAGTACAGAAATCTCATCTGTGTTTTCAATCAACTTGAGTGCGTCAGACTGGGGAACATCTGAGTAATTTGATTAAATCATTAACTTCTGCAACAACTTGGGACTAGTGGAGCTCAAACAAGCAGCACCTTTTCCTAAGTGGGTCATGGACAATACATTTCAGACTAAACATATGCACCACTTACTTAGCCCATTCCACATTCAGGATTAAGTGATCGTAACCAAAGCCTGAAACCCCAGCAATGGCTCGGGCAGCATCCTCACGACGATGGAAACTAATAAAGGCAAATCCCTGAAAACAAAGTATAAAGTAAACCAAACATCAGAAATAATAGCCCCAACCCCAAATAGACAGCAAGGTGATGATGAATTTAAATACAGGCATCAGTACTAATAGTCATACCTTGGATTGGCCAGTATTCTTGTCCTTGGCCAGGTAGATCCTAGAAATGGAACCAAAAGGCCTAAACAGTTCCTGCAGGTCAGTCTCTCGAGTGTCTTCTGAAAGGTTAGTGACACGGATTGTGGCATTATCATCCGCTGTGGAGCACAAAACACAGGGTTAGCAACACCACCTTGACGGTTAGAGCCGAAAAATAAAGGGCTCCCCTCCCATGAATTACACAACAGGGGGTAGGGGATGACGGTCAATATCCTCAGCAAGGTATTTTAATTTAATCCTGTCAGATCAAAAGCTGATGTGACATCTGAAAGGTGTTTAATGTTTGAAGCAAAACTTATGTTTTCAATACTGTTGAATACCAGAATATCCTCACCTCTGCGATTTGTCTGCATTGACTCTCCACGCCGATTGGCTCCATCTCGTAAACTGGGGGGAACATACTTCCCGGTCTTGCTCTGAGCTGGTTGGACTGGTTCAGATTCTGGGAGCAAATAACGAAACAGACTGTTTAACAGTTATGTTCAGTAATGCAGGAGCCAACACCACTTCATGCTCCTGCACACTTTGCTTTCTCTCCTTAACATACACAGTCCTTCTGCTGACCCCGTGAATAAAAATACAAACACAAGAACTCCACTGAAGAAGGCTTCTGACCCAAAACATCAGCTTTTCTGCTCCTCTGATGCTGCCTGGTCTGCTGTGTTCATCCAGCTCCACTGACTCCAGCAACAGCAGTTCTTACTATCTCTCACTAGTGACAGTGCCTAGTTGTTAGTGGTAGTCCATCTAATGCTGCTGGAAAAGTCTCTCCGATCATCACCAGTCACAATGAGAAAATGGTAAAATCTGTGCGTTTACCTGGTTATCAACTATTAGCTGGAGGAGCTTTAATATGGATAAGTTCACCCCTCCCTCCAGCAAGGCTAATCACGTATGATTCCAGGACTCCGTTACCTAGCCTGATTTAAATGTTAAATGTCCCTAGCTCTTTTGGATGTAGAAAACAAACTAATGGGCCAGGGTTTACAGCTGATTCACTGACAGATCAGGTTTACAAGTATATTTTCCCCTGATCATAACCCTCAGCACAGTCCCGGCTCACAAAGGAAGAACGAGGAAAATCAGAGTGCCAACAACGCTGAAACTGATCTAGTAGGAATCAGATCCTTCAGGACAACAGGGGAAGAATAACACATAAAACATGAAATGGTGCTACACTGCAGATACACAAGTGAACATGCTTGAAGCCTGCCTGTACCTGAACCCTTTTCCTTCTCTGACGTGGTGAGTCCGAGCTGCTCAGCTAATTCCTTCTGCATTGGTCCCAGGGTGTCTTTGTATGGACAGCGAGTTGTCCAGTGGTCCCCTTTACAGATTCGACACGACACAATCTTCTGGCCTTTCAGTTTGGTCATGGGGTCATCCTCCTCTGTATTATTCAAATCCTATAAAGGGGTTTAAAGGTGCACAAAACCACAGCTAGCAGCGAGTGAATTATACCCAAGTGAAAAGTCACATACACCCTAGAAGAAAGGTGGAGTAAATACACTTGCACTATTCCATGTGCAGGAATTACTTCTAAAACTTGTGCAGGTAATCTAACAGGCTTTCAAATTAGCAGGAGTAACCCCTTAAGCCTGGTCATTCAATCAGACATTGGGCAAATTGACTCTCAACTCCACTTGCATGCTTGCCCACCCTTGTTTTCACACTGGTCAATTTCTACCTCTATTTACCACACAGTTTGTCACAGGTTTCAGTCACTCTAAAATCTATTTGTACATAATTTACAAAAGCATTTGCACAGACCCTTATTAATCAAGGCATAGAGTACAAGAGCTAAATCGTTATTAATTCCAAGTTAGTCGTAGCTGAGAATCATGTCTAATTCTGGGTATCGCATTTTAGAACGCGCATCAAAGTCTTGGTGAGGGTAGAACAATGAGGGAGTTCAGAATTGTGCAGAAATTGGAGAAGATGAGATTGTTTTCCTTAGAACAGAAGACTGAAAATGAGATTTAACTGCAATGTTCTAATCAGCATTGTAAATGAAGAGAAACACTGTCAGTTTTCCATTGACAGAAGGATCATAAACCAGAGAACAGGGATTTAAGCTAATTGGTGGAAGAACCAGGTGGGAGAGTTTGTGTTTGTTTATACAATAAATTATGATGATCTGAACAGTGCTGCCTTTGAGAGTGGCAAAAACAGATTTTATCATTACTTTCAAAGGGGAACTGGAGTATAATTCCGTAGGTTCACTACAGTGTGGAAACGGGCCATTTGGTCCAACAAATCCACACCAACTCTACAAACAACATCCCACCCACTCATCACCCCTCAACCCCACCTCCCTAACCCTGTAACTCTGCATTTCCCATGGCCAATCCACCTAACCTACACATCCTTGGACACCATGGGCAATTTAACATGGACAATCCACCTAAGCTGCACATCTTTGGACTTGGAAAGCAGAACAATTGCATGGCTATGGGGCAACAGCAGGCCAGTGGGAATAATCAGGCAGTTCTTTTAAAAAGCTAGTATTTAATAATAGGCTGAATAATGGTGCTATATAATAAGCTGAATAATAACGTTGTATGATTCGATATTATGGAAATAAGCAGCCAAATAGCCTGATACTCTGATAAGCAGTGACATGGTTTGTCCAGCTACTTGAGAGGCCCTATGGGTCACACCGTGTTGTGTGCCTCACCCACATTTCCTCTTGTGGGAGAATCTAGAACAAAGGGTCCCCAATTTAAAAGAGAAATGAAGCAAAATATTTTCTCAGACATGCCGAGTGTCTGGAACTCTCTGCTTCAGACATTAGTGGAAACAGAGTCCGAGTATTTTTAAGCAGACCGGGTAGCTTCTTGTTAGGGTTGAAAGGTTATCAGGAGTAAGCTGGAAGCCCCATCAGCCATGATCTTATGAAATGGCAATCAGGCTCAAGGGGCTGACCGATTCCTTCTCTAAATTCTGGTTTTTGTGCATACCTCTTTGCTGGTGATGAAGGTCATGTACACATCATCACTGACCGTTGTTGTGGCGACGTTCGGACCTGGGGGGTCATATTCTGAGGTGCCAAATTTTTTCCAGTTCTACAAGTGGAGGTAAGTTAGTAAAACAATCAATGAGACATTGAGGCATCCCGAGGTGATGACAGGTTCCATATAAACGCTAGTCTTTCTTTCAGATGGCAGTGACAAATATACGACTGGGTTCCCTTATCCCTTCCTGTCACATCTCTTTGAGCCTTCACTTTTCTACCAGGTCTCAGGCCAGGCTTTTCCTGACATGTGGTTCAGTCAGTACATCCAGTTGGCTGCACCTTTTCAACAGTGCATGCACAGCGACTAGAACAGAGAAAATGCTGCAGAAACTCATCTGAAGAGTCACATCAAACTCGAAATGTTAACTGCTTCCCTCTCCATAGACCTGCTGAGTTCCTCCAGCATTCTCCAGGTTTGTTTTAAGATATCCAACATCACACTATTTTGATTTTGTTTCAGTGACTATAACAACTTAAATTGTAGGCTGTTCGCTGAATGTATCCTCTTCCTTCCAAAAGACAGCAGAATCCTGTTGGTTTCTTCTATTGAGCATACCGATTCAGACACCCCTTACTTCCAACCATAACATCAGGTCTCTCCCTATCCACCTGTAACCAATTCAGATTTCCCAACTGATCAAGAACCTTATTTCATGGATTTATTTGTTCGCCATCATGTGAAACCCCATTGGCCAGGACATCAAGTATAAAAGTTGGCAAGTCATATTACAGCTGTACAAAACTTTAGTTAGGCCACATTTGAGATTACTGCATACAGTTCTGGTCACCAGACTAGCAGAGGATGTGTATGCTTTGGAGGGAGTGCAGAGGAGTTTTACCAGGATCTTGGAGGAGAGGTTGGATAAACTCAGATGGTTTTCACTGAAAAGACAGAGGCTGAGAGGGACCTGATAGCGGTCTAGAAAATTATGCAAGGCACAGATGGGGGGGAAATGTCAACTACAAGGCAGCACAGGTTCAAGGTAAGAGGGAGAAATGCATAATCACATAAAAGGTGGTGGGTGCCTGGAACACACTGCCAGTGGGGGTGGTGGAAGCAGGCATGTCAGCAATGTTTAAGGTGTATCCTGACAGACACACGTACAGGAGGTGAACAGAGGGATAGAAACCACGTGTGGGCGATAAGTAGTGTGTCTAAATAAGGATCATTATTGGTGCAGGCTTGTTGGGCCCTTTGGCCTGTTCCTGTGCTGTACTGTACTGCAATACATCATTGTATTGTTCCCAATGGGCTGTCATCAGCAAGAAATCAACAGACTGATGATCCAAAATTTAAAAAACACAGAAAACTGAACTCAATAGCTGCATTAATAGCAAGTGTATGATCTTAATTTGAGAACCAGTTTTCTCTGGTAAGTGATACCTAGTGATTCATTCAAAACCAAGTGTAAACACAATGTGCACACACACATGCGTGGAATTAACAGTTTCATATCTTACCAAGTAAACAGTAAATCCTTATGGCAACAATGTCCAAGAACATAAGCTTTAAAAAGTCATTGTTTGATCAGGATGTGCTCATACAGAAACTCACTTTTCGCCTGGCCACTGCTTTTGAAGCTTTCCTTGTTTCAATTCTGAAGGTGCGGATAATCTGAAAATAAAGGTTCGATGCTTTTCAGCAAGTTACAGATACAAGTTCAAACATGAACCCACTGCTTAAAGTCACACACTGGTAAGGCCAGTATTTATCACCCGTTGCTGAGGTGGCTCGAGATGGTGGTGAGCCTTCAGCTTGAAGTACTTCAGAGGGCAGTTAACATCAGCCCGGGGTCCAGACACACTGATACATACAGGAAATAAAGGGAAACCGTTTGTCCAGTGAAACAGAGCTTGCTGCATACTACAGTGGAAGATTGGGAAATATGTGAATCTATCTCTGATTGTGGAAGGTGGCCATTTGGCTCATTGAGTCCACACCAACCCTCCAAGGAACATCCCATCCGGTTTCAGACCCACCCTCCTACCCTAACCCTGTAACCCTGCAGTTCCCACGACAAATCCGTCGAACCTGCACACCTGTGGACTGTGGGAGGAAACCCACACATACACAGGGAGAAAGTGCAAACTCCACAGAGATAGTCTGAGGATGGAATCAAACTTGGTGTCTTGGCACTGTGAGGCAGTAGCGCTAACCACTGAGCCACCTTGATATATGATTTCAAAACAGCAATAAACTTGCAAGGGTATGAGGACAGAGCAGCGATTGCCTGGATTGCTCCAGACAGGCAGCATGGAGGCAAAGACTGACTGGTGTCCTTTAGTGTTAATACGATTCCATGAATCACTCAAGGTCCAGCCCAGGGCAGCACCATCAGGTTCCTTGCTTAACAGACATTAGTAAACGTACTATACTTTTACAAACATTAGGACAAAATCATGCACACTTTTACTGATGCCAACTTTTTAATTCCCAGATTGTTTAAATCAAAATTCTCAGACTGTCATGGTGGAACTTGATACCAGATTTTCTGGATTAGCCCAGAGCCAAAACCCCTGACAAAATGAAAGATTTGTTTAAGGGTCAAAGCCACAGAACAGTAAAACGCTCCCAGTTTACAGTATGTCGAATTTTCCAGAGTCACAGGACATTCTGAATGTTAACACTCCAGGAACAAACGGAGAGCTTCGGTGGGCAGAATCTCAGCGCAACAAGTAGTCAGGTTGACAGCGAGGGTTTTCTGTGAACCTACACAGAGCCTTATGTTAACAACAGGTCTTTCAGCTTGGGGATTTTAAATGTGGATTTTGATTTAATTCCTGTCAGTTATGGCTTTACGAGCACTGTAAAACCCTCACCTTCACTTTCTTCCCATCTTCGTCAATTTTGTACTCAATGATAGTTTTGATATTCCCTTTGATCAGTTCCTTAGGTGAAGGCAGGGGACCTAAAGATAGTCAAAAACTCAAGTTAACGAGCATTGTTGTAATCAGTGCAAAGCTGAGCATCCCTGTAACAAGTCTCCAACTCCACATTTGCCAGCTCACTCAATATTTAGATGGTCAGTCAAATTCAGTTTCCGACCAACTCAAGTCTCTAGGATGTTGATAAGATCGCTGCAACTATGCTATTGCCATTGAATATCGATTCAAGATGGTTAGATTTTCCACAGGTTGGCGTTCCCACTTTAGGTGGCATGAAGTTTGAAAAACATCTATCAGCTGAAAACCAGATGTTTTGATGTCTTTCTGCACATGGACACAATGCTTCACTATCTGGAAGCTGTGACTGGTATTGCAAATCGTGCAATAAACGGAAAAGGAGTCAAATAAAACAGCATTTAGCAAGTAGCACAGTTCACCAACAGCATTGAAAGACCACAGTAAAATTCTTGAACTGTCTCCCACAGAAGGGTCTTGATGAGAGAAATTTTGAGTGTTGTGTACAATTCTGGTCTCCATACCCAAGGAAGGCTAGCCATGCCTTACAGACAAGGCTGTACATGTTCACTAAAATAATGTTAGGATGAAGAGATTATCCTAGGAGAGGTCAAACAGACCATCTTCTCTTCTTTCCACAGAGTAAAAGGTGATTTCAAAGAAACGATGGGGTAAATACTAAGAGGATGCTTCTAAAGCAGGGGATTTCTAAAACAAGGGATCAGAATTTCAGGGCAAGGGATAGGCCATTGAGAATTGAGAGGAGGAATTTCTTTACGCAGAAGCTGGTGAATCTTCTGGATTCACTCCCCAGCCAGTTACAAAAGCTCAGTTGTTGCGTAAATGTAGAGATCAACAGATTTCTGGCCGCAAGGAGTCAAGAAATGTGGGAATAGCAAAAGGAAGTGGAATTGAGGCAGAAATTCTAGCATGAACTAAATGATGCCAGAGCAGGTTATGAGGGACTGAATGAGCCAGTCCAGCTTCTGTTTCTTATTGTAAGATAAGAGTTCTGAGAATCTGCACCCACTGATCGGCTTGACATGTAGCTGTCCCCGCAGGAATGTGCCCCAAACTGACTGTTCCATAGTAAAAACAACTTCACCACCAGAGGCAATAATAATTTGTACTCCGTTAGCTCTGTTAGCTGAATGGCAGGTTTGTGATGCAAACTGACATCAACAGAACAGGCGCAGTTACCATGAGGGACTCTCCTTCTCAACATCTCCCCTCACCTGGGGTGTGGTGACCCTCAGGTTAAACCCCCACCAGTCATCTCTCTCCTACTTTCCAGACTACACAGCATTAAGCTCACCCAAAAGTCAAACTTCTGAAAAGAGACACCAAGTCAAAGATTACCACCTTCGGTAAACAGTTTGAAAATGGTTTTAAAGGAAATGAGACCCATCAACGCCTGTGCTCATAGCCTGCATTCACTCCTAGCCAAGTCTCATCCTGGTTTTTCAGATTCCTGCACAACCTTGCAAACTCCACTAGCTCCTCTCGCCCCACAACATTTCCCCATCTCTGGGCAGTGATAATTCTGGGCCCTTGAACAGGCTGATCTTAATTAAAACCAAAAGAACTGCGGATGTTGTAAATCAGGAACAAAAACAAAGTTTTTGGAAAAGCTCAGCAGGTCTGGCAGCATCTGAGAAGGAGAAAACAGAGTTAGCGTTTCCAGTCCAGTGACCCTTCCTCAGAGGGGTCCTCATTTTTTAATTACACTACCACCGGCAGCCATGTCACTTCACCAAGATTTGGTTATCATCTTATCACAATCTCCTTTAGTTCAAATTTAGTTTGATTACCTTACAATGCACCCTGAGCTTTACTTAATTAAAGGGACCATATAAATGTAGGTTGTCAATGTGGTGTGAAAATAGATGCACACTTTCAGTTAATGAAGCGAACTCCAGGATGATTGGTCTGGCGAGTGTAAATACTTTAGACTGCTCCGCGATGTCAGTGCTCGGTCCTGAGAAACGAATGGGCTGGACTAGGGAGAAAAGTAGGTTGGAAGGAAAAAATACCATGAACCCCAACCCCTGCCTTGTTCACCCACCCCATTCCTTAATCTCCGAGTATCTTGACCTCCCCACATCTATTCCCGTTCACTCCCCCTCTTTCTCCCACTATGCTCATCTCTCTCTCCCTCCGCTGTACCCTCTATTCCCCTTTGCCTATATCCCTCTCCTCCTCGCTTTCTAATCTGTACTTCCCCTTTCCTTCCCCCATACTCCTAAACCCCTCTCACTCCACCCTAACCCCTACTTCTGTACCCCTGGGCCCCTCTTCCCCTGCAGCCCTCACCTTCTAACCTGTACTTCTCACCACCCCACCAACTCCCCACGATCTCTCACTGCCCCTGTGCCCCTCCATTCTTTGTACTCCTCCCTCTTCCTATAAGCCACTCACACTCTTTCTAGGCCCTTCCCTCTCCCTGTCTCCAATACTCTGCCCAAACCCATTCTCTCTCTCCAACACCTCTTTCCCTCCCGCCACTCTCTTCTCACCCCCACACACCCCCTACCCACATCCCTACACACACCCCTTCCCCGACTCTCCTCACATCCCCTTCCACTCTCCCCACACACTCCCACCTTCCCCCTACCCCATCACTCTCCCCGCACACTCCCCCTTACCCCAAACTCCACCCCTGCCCACAATCCCCCCTCCCCGCTACTCTCCCCACATACTCCCCCATCCCCCCCACATACTCCCCCCTCCCCATTCCCCCCTCCCCCGACTCTCCCCACATACTCCCCCTTCCCCCCCCGCCACATTCCCCCCCGACCCCCGACATACTACCCCTTCCCCCTCCCGCCCACATACTCCCCCTTCCACCCCACATGCCCCCTCCTCCCCAACACTCCCCCCTTCCCCCCACACTCCCCCTTGCCCCCCACATCCCCCCTTCCCCCCACACTCCCCCCTTCCCTCCCACATCCCCCCTCCCCCCACTCTCCCCCCATACCCCCCACATACTCCCCCTTCCCCCCACTCTCCCCCCATACCCCCCCTTCCCCCCCCACATACTCCCCCTTCCCCCCACTCTCCCCCCATACCCCCCAACATACTCCCCCTTCCCCCCCACAACACCCCTTCCCGCTCCCCACATTCCCCCCTTCCCCTCCCCACATACTCCCCCTACCCCCCCACTCTCCCCCCCCACATTCCCCCTTCCCCCCCACTCTCCCCCACATTCCCCCCTCCCCCCCACTCTCCCACCCACATTCCCCCCTCCCCCCCAACATTCCCCCCTCCCCCCCACAATCCCACCTCCCCACCCACATTCCCCCCTCCCCCCCACATTCCCCCTCACATTCCCCCCTCTCCCCCCACTGTCGCCCCCCCACACTCCCCCGCCCCCCACTGTCGCCCCCCACACACTCCCCCTCCCCCCCACTCTCGCCCCCCCACACACTCCCCCTCCCCCCCACTCTCGCCCCCCCACGCACTCCCCCTCCCCCCCACTCTCGCCCCCCCACTCTCACCCCCCCACGCACTCCCCCTCCCCCCCACTATCGCCCCCCCCACGCACTCCCCCTCCCCCCCACTCTCGCCTCCCCACGCACTCCCCCTCCCCCCCACTCTCGCCCCCCCCACACTCCACCTCCCCCCCACTCTCGCCCCCCCACACTCCCCCTCCCCCCCACTCTCGCCCCCACACACACTCCCCCTCCCCCCCACTCTCGCCCCCCCCACACACTACCCCTCCCCCCCACTCTCGCCCCCCCACACACTACCCCTCCCCCCCACTCTCGCCCCCCCACACACTACCCCTCCCCCCCACTCTCGCCCCCCAACACACTCCCCCTCCCACCCACTCTCGCCCCCCAACACACTCCCCCTCCCCCCCACTCTCGCCCCCCCACACACTCCCCCTCCCCCCCACTCTCGCCCCCCCACACACTCCCCCTCCCCCCCACTCTCGCCCCCCCACACACTCCCCCTCCCCCCCACTCTCCCCCCCCACACACTCCCCCTCTCCCCCACTCTCCCCCCCCCACACACTTCCCCTCCCCCCAACACTCCCCCCCCACACCCCCCTTCCACCCCTACACCCCCCTTCCACCCCCACACCCCCCCCACACCCCCCCTCCCCCCAACACTCCCGCCCCCACACCCCCCCTCCCCCCCCCACACCCCCACTCTCCCCCCCACACCCCCACTCTCCCCCCCACACCCCCACTCTCCCCCCGACACCCCCACTCTCCCCCCGACACCCCCACTCTCCCCCCCACCCACCCACTCTCCCCCGACACCCCCACTCTCCCCCCCACCCACCCACTCTCCCCCGACACCCCCACTCTCCCCCCCACCCACCCACTCTCCCCCGACACCCCCACTCTCCCCCCCACCCACCCACTCTCCCCCGACACCCCCACTCTCCCCCCCACCCACCCACTCTCCCCCGACACCCCCACTCTCCCCCCCACCCACCCACTCTCCCCCGACACCCCCACTCTCCCCCCCACCCACCCACTCTCCCCCGACACCCCCACTCTCCCCCCCACCCACCCACTCTCCCCCGACACCCCCACACTCTCCCCCGACACCCCCACTCTCCCCCCCACCCACCCACTCTCCCCCGACACCCCCACTCTCCCCCCCACCCACCCACTCTCCCCCCCCACATAACCCCCCACCCACCCACTCTCCCCCCCCCCACTCTCCCCCCCCCACATAACCCGCCACCCACCCACTCTCCCCCTCCACATAACCACCCACCCACCCACTCTCCCCCCCCACATAACCACCCACCCACCCACTCTCCCCCCCCACATAACCACCCACCCACCCACTCTCCCCCCCCACATAAACCCCCACCCACCCACTCTCCCCCCCCCCACATAACCCCCCACCCACCCACTCCCCCCCCCCACATAACCCCCCACCCACCCACTCCCCCCCCCCACATAACCCCCCACCCACCCACTCTCCCCCCCACATAACCCCCCACCCACCCACTCTCCCCCCCCACATAACCCCCCACCCACCCACTCTCCCCCCCCACATAACCCCTCACCCACCCCCCCCCACATAACCCCCCACCCACCCACTCTCCCCCCCCACATACTCCCCCACCACCCCCCACTCTCCCCCCAACATACTCCCCCTTCCCCCCCACTCTCCCCCCAACATACTCCCCCTTCCCCCCCACAACACCCCCTCCCGCTCCCCACATTCCCCCCATCCCCTCCCCACATACTCCCCCTTCCACCCCACTCTCCCTCCCACATTCCCCCCTCCCCCCCCACTCTCCCCCAACATTCCCCCCTCCCGCCCCCCACTCTGCCCCCACATTCCCCCCTCCCCCCCCACTCTGCCCCCACATTCCCCCCTCCCCCCCACTCTGCCCCCACATTCCCCCCTCCCCCCATTCCCCCCCCGACATTCCCCCCTCCCCCCCCACATTCACTCCTCCCCCCCCCCACATTCACCCCTCCCCACCCCCACATTCCCCCCTCCCCACCCCCACATTCCCCCCTCCCCCCCAACATTCACCACTCCCCCCCCCACATTCACCACTCCCCCCCCACATTCACCACTCCCCCCAATCTCCCCCTCACATTCCCCCCTCCCCCCTCACATTCCCCCCTCCCCCCTCACATTCCCCCCCACTCTACCCCCACACACTCACCCTCCCTCCACTCTCGCCCCCCCCACACTCCCCCTCCCCCCCCACTCTCGACCCCCACACTCCCCCTCCCCCACACACTCCCCCTCCACCCCAACATACTCCCCCTCCCCCCGACTCTCCCCCCCCCACATACTCCCCCTCCCCCCCACTCTCCCACCCCACATACTCCCCCTCCCCCCCCACACTCCCCCCCACATACTCCCCCTCCCCCCCCACACTCCCCCTCCACATACTCCCCCTCCCCCCCCACACTCCCCCCCCACATACTCCCCCTCGCCCCCACACTCCCCCCCCCACATACTCCCCCTGCCCCCCCACACTCCCCCCCCACATACTCCCCCTCCCCCCCCACACTCCCCCCCACATACTCCCCCTCCCCCCCCCCATTCTCCCCCTCCCCCCGACACTCCCCCTCCGCCCCCACACACCCCCCCACATACTCCCCCTCCCACCCCACATACTCCCCCTCCCCCCCCACACTCCCCCACCATTCTCCCCCTCCCTCCCGACACTCCCCCCACCCACACACTCCCCTCCCCCCCCACATACTCCCCCTCCCCCCCACTCTCCCCCAACATACTCCCCTCCCCCCCCACATACTCCCCCTCCCCCCCACCCACATACTCCCCCTCCCCCCCCACTTACTCCCCTCCCCCCCGACTCTCCCGCCACTTACTCCCCCTCCCCCCCGACTGTCCCCCAACATACTCCCCCTTCCCCCGACTCTCCCACCCACATACTCCCCCTCCCCGCCCGACTCTCCCACCCACATACTCCCCCTCCCCCCCGACTCTCCCCCCACATACTCCCTCTCCCCCCGACTCTGCCCCCCACATACACCCTCTCCCCAAACATACTCCCCCTCCCCCCCACATACACCCTCTCCCCCCAACATACTCACCCCAACATACTCCCCCTCCCCCCCCCCCACATACTCCCCCGACTCTCCCCCCCCACATACTCCCCCTCACCCCCGACTCTCCACCCCCACATACTCCCCCTCCCCCCGACTCTCCCCCCAACATACTTCCCCTCCCCCCCCACTCTCCCCCCGAGATACTCCCTCTCCCCCCCAACTCTCACCGCCGACTCTCCCCCCCAACCTACTCCCCCTCCCCCCCGACTCATCCCCCCAACCTACTCCCCCTCCCCCCCCCCAAACTACTCACCCCTCCCCCCCCGACTCTCCCCCCCAACCTACTCCGCCTCCCCCCGACTCTCCCCCCCAACATACTCCCTCTCCCCCCAACATACTCCCCCCTCCCCCCGACTCTCCCCCCCCACATACTCCCCCTCCCCCCGATTCTCCCCCCCCACATACTCCCCCTCCCCCCCGACTCTCCCCCCCACATACTCCCCCTCCCCCCCGACTCTCCCCCCCACATACTCGCCCTCCCCCCCGACTCTCCCCCCCACATACTCCCCCCCCTCCCCGACTCCCCCCCCACATACTCACCCTCCCCCCGACTCCCCCTCCCCCCCCGACTCCCCCCCAACATACTCCACCTCCCCTCGACTCCCCCCCACATACTCCGTCCCCCCACCACATACTCCCCCTCCCCCCGACCATACTCCGTTCCGCCCCCGACTCTCCCCCACCACATACTCCCCCTCCCCCCCGACTCTCCCCCCCACATACTCCCCCTCCCCCCTGACTCTCCCCCCCACATACTCCCACTCCTCCCCGACTCTCCCCCCCCAACATACACCCCCTCCCACCCGACTCTCCCCCCCCCACATACTCACCCTCCTCCCCCGACTCTCCCCCCCAACATACTCCCCCTCCCCCCCACTCTCCCCCCCAACATACTCCCCCTCCCCTCCACTCTCCCCCCAACATACTCCCCCTCCCCCCCCCAACATACTCCCCCTCCCCCCCACTCTCCCCCTCCCCCCAACATACTCCCCCCCCCCCACATCTCTCCCCCCGACTCCCCCCCCACATACTCCGTGTCCCCCCCACACCCCCCCCACATACTCCGTGTCCCCCCCACATACTCCGTCCCCCCCCACATACTCCCCCTCCCCCCGACTCCCCCCCCCACATACTCTGTTCCGCCCCCGACTCTCCCGCACCACATACTCCCCCTCCCCCCGACTCTCCCCCCCGACATACTCCCCCTCCCCCCCGACTCTCCCCCCCCACATACTCCCCCTCCCCCCCGACTCTCCCCCCCCACATACTCCCCCTCCCCCCCGACTCTCCCCCCCGACATACTCCCCCTCCCCCCGACTCTCCCCCCCCACATACTCCCCCTCCCCCCCGACTCTCCCCCCGACATACTCCCCCTCCCCCCCGACTCTCCCCCCGACATACTCCCCCTCACCCCCGACTCTCCCCCCGACTCTCCCCCCCGACATACTCCCCCCCCCACATACTCCCCCCCCCCCCACATACTCCCCCTCCCCCCCCGACTCCCCCCCCACATACTCCCCCTCCCCCCGACTCCCCCCCCCAACTCTACCCCCCCACATACTCCCCCTCCCCCCCGACTCTCCCCCCCCACATACTCCCCCTCCCCCCGACTCTCCCCCCCACATACTCACCCTCCTCCCCCGACTCTCCCCCCCACATACTCACCCTCCTCCCCCGACTCTCCCCACCAACTCTCCCCCCCAACATACTCCTCCTCCCCCCACCACTCACCCCCCCAACATACTCCCCCTCCCCCCAACTCTCCCCCCACATACTGCCCCTCCCCCCCGACTCTCCCCCCCCCACATACTCCCCCTCCCCCCCACATACTCCCCCTCCCCCCCGACTCTCCCCCCCCACATACTCCCCCTCCCCCCCGACTCTCCCCCCCCCACATACTCACCCTCCTCCCCCGACTCTCCCCACCAACTCTCCCCCCCAACATACTCCTCCTCCCCACCCACTCACCCCCCCAACATACTCCCCCTCCCCCCAACATACTCCCCCTCCCCCACATCTCTCCCCCCGACATACTCCGTCCCCCCTCACATACTCCCCCCCACATACTCCGTCCTCCCCCCACATACTCCCCCTCCCCCCGACTCCCCCCCACATTCTCCGTTCCGCCCCCGACTCTCCCCCCCCACATACTCCCCCTCCCCCCGACTCTCCCCCCCAACTCTACCCCCCCACATACTCCCCCTCCCCCCCGACTCTCCCCCCCCACATACTCCCCCTCCCCCCGACTCTCCCCCCCACATACTCACCCTCCTCCCCCGACTCTCCCCCCCACATACTCACCCTCCTCCCCCGACTCTCCCCACCAACTCTCCCCCCCAACATACTCCTCCTCCCCCCACCACTCACCCCCCCAACATACTCCCCCTCCCCCCAACTCTCCCCCCCACATACTGCCCCTCCCCCCCGACTCTCCCCCCCCCACATACTCCCCCTCCCCCCCGACTCTCCCCCCCACATACTCCCCCTCCCCCCCGACTCTCCCCCCCCACATACTCCCCCTCCCCCCCGACTCTCCCCCCCCCACATACTCACCCTCCTCCCCCGACTCTCCCCACCAACTCTCCCCCCCAACATACTCCTCCTCCCCACCCACTCACCCCCCCAACATACTCCCCCTCCCCCCAACATACTCCCCCTCCCCCACATCTCTCCCCCCGACATACTCCGTCCCCCCTCACATACTCCCCCCCACATACTCCGTCCTCCCCCCACATACTCCCCCTCCCCCCGACTCCCCCCCACATTCTCCGTTCCGCCCCCGACTCTCCCCTCCCACATACTCCCCCTCCCCCCCGACTCTCCCCCCCCACATACTCCCCCTCCCCCCCGACTCTCCCCCCCACATACTCACCCTCCTGCCCCGACTCTCCCCCCCAACATACTACTCCTCTCCCCCCACTCTCCACCCCAACATACTACTCCTCTCCCCCCACTCTCCCCCCCAACATACTCCCCCTCCCCCCAACATACTCCCCCCTCCCCCACATCTCTCCCCCCGACTCCCCCCCCACATACTCCGTCCCCCCCTCACATTCTCCGTTCCGTCCCCGACTCTCCCCCCCCACATACTCCCCCTCCCCCCGACTCTCCCCCCCCCACATACTCCCCCTCCCCCCCGACTCTCCCCCCCCCCACATACTCCCCCTCCCCCCCGACTCTCCCCCCCCCCACATACTCCCCCTCCCCCCCCCACATACTCCCCCTCCCCCCGACTCTCCCCCCCCACATACTCCCCCTCCCCCCCGACTCTCCCCCCCCCACATACTCCCCCTCCCCCCCCGACTCTCCCCCCCCCACATACTCCCCCTCCCCCCCCCACATACTCCCCCTCCCCCCGACTCTCCCTCCCCCCCGACTCTCCCCCCCCACATACTCCCCCTCCCCCCCCCACATACTCCCCCTCCCCCCGACTCTCCCTCCCCCCCGACTCTCCCCCCCCACATACTCCCCCTCCCCCCCGACTCCCCCCCCCACATACTCCCCCTCACCCCGACTCCCCCCCCACATACTCCCCCTCACCCCGACTCCCCCCCCCACATACTCCCCCTCACCCCGACTCCCCCCCCCACATACTCCCCCTCACCCCGACTCCCCCCCCCACATACTCCCCCTCACCCCGACTCCCCCCCCCCACATACTCCCCCTCACCCCGACTCCCCCCCCCCACATACTCCCCCTCCCCCCCGACTCCCCCCCCACATACTCCCCCTCCCCCCGACTCCCCCCCCCACATACTCCCCCTCCCCCCCGACTCCCCCCCCACATACTCCCCCTCCCCCCCCGACTCCCCCCCCCCACATACTCCCCCTCCCGCCCGACTCTCCCCCCCCACATACTCCCCCTCCCCCCCGACTCTCCCCCCCCACATACTCCCCCCCGACTCTCCCCCCCCACATACTCCCCCTCCCCCCGACTCTCCCCCCCACATACTCCCCCTCCCCCCCGACTCTCCCCCCCCACATACTCCCCCTCCCCCCGACTCTCCCCCCCCACATACTCCCCCTCCCCCCCGACTCTCCCCCCCCACATACTCCCCCTCCCCCCCGACTCTCCCCCTCCCCCCGACTCTCCCCCCCCACATACTCCCCCTCCCCCCCGACTCCCCCCCCCACATACTCCCCCCCCCACATACTCCCCCTCCCCCCGACTCTCCCCCCCCCGACTCTCCCCCTCCCCCCCGACTCTCCCCCCCACATACTCCCCCTCCCCCCCGACTCCCCCCCACATACTCCGTCCCCCCCCACATACTCCCCCTCCCCCCTACTCTCCCCCCCCACATACTCCCCCTCCCCCCCGACTCCCCCCCACATACTCCGTCTCCCCCCCACATACTCCCCCTCCCCCCGACTCCCCCCCCACATACTCCGTCTCCCCCCCACATACTCCCCCTCCCCCCCGACTCCCCCCCCACATACTCCCCCTCCTCCCCGACTCTCCCCCCACATACTCCCCCTCCTCCCCGACTCTCCCCCCACATACTCCCCCTCCTCCCCGACTCTCCCCCCCACATACTCCCCCTCCTCCCCGACTCTCCCCCCCACATACTCCCCCTCCTCCCCGACTCTCCCCCCCACATACTCCCCCTCCTCCCCGACTCTCCCCCCCACATACTCCCCCTCCCCCCCCCACATACTCCCCCTCCCCCCCGACTCTCCCCCCCAACATACTCCCCCTCCCCCCCGACTCTCCCCCCCAACATACTCCCCCTCCCCCCCGACTCTCCCCCCCAACATACTCCCCCTCCCCCCCGACTCTCCCCCCCAACATACTCCCCCTCCCCCCCGACTCTCCCCCCCAACATACTCCCCCTCCCCCCCGACTCTCCCCCCCAACATACTCCCCCTCCCCCCGACTCCCCCCCCACATACTCCGTTCCACCCCCGACTCTCCCCCCCCACATACTCCCCCTCCCCCCCGACTCTCCCCCCCAACATACTCCCCCTCCGCCCCCACTCTCCCCCCCCACATACTCCGTTCCACCCCCGACTCTCCCCCCCCACATACTCCCCCTCCCCCCCGACTCTCCCCCCCAACATACTCCCCCTCCCCCCGACTCCCCCCCCACATACTCCGTTCCACCCCCGACTCTCCCCCCCCACATACTCCCCCTCCCCCCCGACTCTCCCCCCCAACATACTCCCCCTCCGCCCCCACTCTCCCCCCCACGCCCCCAACCCCCAACTCTCCCCACACACGCCCCGTTCCCGCTGCACACTACCGCCCCCCCCCCAATCTCCGGAAGGGACGGGCGGTAATGCTCGTGACCCAGGATCCCGATTATTTTCAGCGGGAGCTGCCCCGGCGGCGGTAGCTGGGACCCGGCCCACGTGTGGGGCCCGGCCTGAGGCCTGTTCCTTACCCTCGTCTCCCTCCTCCTCCACCTGGTCGGCCCAGCTGGGCTTCGAGCTGCGGGGCAGAGAGAAACAAAACACGTTCCGGTTAGCGACGGAGAGACTGGCGGCTCCGCGAGTAACTCACACCCTCTCCTAGGGTTTCCGAGCCCAAGCCCCGCACTCACTCGAAATCCATAGTGAACCGGAACCGGGCGCATCCAGAGAGCCGGAGATAGGCCGCAGGCTGGGCGGATACGGTGGCCTCCCAAAACATCGCCACCCGGCGGCTGGGCAGCTACAGTAACCGCCCAACACAGCGCCACCCGGAGGCTGGGCAGGTGCAGTGACCTCCCAAAACTGCGCCATCAAAAGGCTGGGCAGAGGCTGCGACCTCCCAAACCAGCGCCACCCGGAGGCTGAGCAGACACTGACACCTCCCTGCACAGTGCCACCCTCAGGCTGGGCGGACACAGTGACCTCCCAATACAGCGCCACCTGCAGGCTGGACGGACTGAATAACCATACAAAACAGCGCCCGTCGGCATATGAGAGATAACAAGATGCAGGGATAATGGGAACTGCAGACGCTGGAGAATCCAAGATAATAAAATGTGAGGCTGGATGAACACAGCAGGCCAAGCAGCATCTCAGGAGCACAAAAGCTGACGTTTCGGGCCTAGACCCTTCATCAGAGAGGGGGATGGGGTGAGGGAACTGGAATAAATAGGGAGAGAGGGGGGAGGCGGACCGAAGATGGATAGAGGAGAAGATAGGTGGAGAGGAGAGTATAGGTGGGGAGGGAGGGAGGGGATAGATCAGTCCAGGGAAGACGGACAGGTCAAGGAGGTAGGAAATGGAGGTGTGGCTTGGGGTGGGAGGAAGGGATAGGTGAGAGGAAGAAGAGGTTAGGGAGGCAGAGACAGGCTGGGCTGGTTTTGGGATGCAGTGGGTGGAGGGGAAGAGCTGGGCTCCCAAAACCAGCCCAGCCTTCTCTGCCTCCCTCACGTCCACACCAACCCTCAGAATATTATCCACCCACGCCCCCGGACCCATCCCTGAACACTACGGGCAATTTAGCACAGCCAATCGACCTAAACTGCACATCTTTGGACTGTGGGAGGAAACCGGAGCACCCGGAGGAAACCTATGCAGACATGGGGAGAACGTGCAAACTCCACACAGTCACCCGAGGCTGGAATTGAACCCGGGTCCCTGGTGCTGTGAAGCTGCGGTGCTGACCACTGAGCGACGTGCTGCCTCATTAATTTTGTCCAACTCAACCATACTGACAAGATATCCTAAATTAATCTAGTCCCATTTGCCAGCATTTGGCCTACAACCTTTCAAACCCTTCCTATTCATATAATGAGCCAGATGCCTTTTAAATGTTGTAATTGTACCAGTCTCCATCACTTTCACTGTTCCTTCATTATTCTCAGGAACTCAGTTATCCAGACACACTTGTTACTAAACAAAAGACACAGTCAGCTGTGCAGGTTCACTGCTGATTTCTTTTCACTTCCCCATGTGGTCTCTACTTTGTCTGCCTTCCTCCTTTTTAAAGTGCTGTTGTTTTGACTTTTTCTTCCAAAGTTTCAAAACAACGTGACTGCTCAAAAGACAGTAATTACTTCTCCAAAAAATCAAGGAAACCATCTTCACCACTGAAAATACCTCAAAAGGAGCAGCTCCTACAGCCACAAATTTTCCCCATCCTCCATGTTGAATTACCCAGAATCTTTTTCATTTGATTTGGTTTATTGTCACATGTGCCTGAGTACAGTGAAAAGCTTTGTTTTGCGAGCAGTACAGGTAGGTCATAGCAAACAAGGACATATAGATCACAGAGATAGTGAGAACTGCTGATGTTGGAGCCTGAGATAACAAGGTATAGAAATGGATGAACACTGCGAGCCAGGCAGCATCAGAGGAGCAGGAAAGAAGACATTTCCGGTCGGGACCCTTCTTCAGAAAACTTTCTTCTGAAGAAGGCCCCACACCTAAAAAGTCAACCTTGCTGCTCCTTTGATGCATACAGATGGCAGGGTGCTCAGACAGAGTGAGACATACAGCGTATACTGCTCAGAAGGTGCGCAAAGCAAGACTAACATTATTTGAAATGGGAGAGGTTCATTCAGCAGTCTGATAACCGCAGGGAAGAAGCAGTTCTTGAACCTGTTGGTACATATGTTTAAGCTGCTATTATCTTCTGCCTGACAGAGGAGGTTGAGAAGAGATTATCACTGGGGCGGGAGGGGTCTTTGACAACGTTCACAGCCTTTCCATGGCAACAAGAAGTGTCAATGGAGTTCATGAATGGGAGGTTGGCTTGTGTGATGGTGTGAGCTGTACCCACAACTTCCCGTGGTTTCTTACGGTTCTAAGCAGATTTCCAGCAGCCACGTTCTTTTGCTTGTATTTTGAGAATTTCTGTGAGATCCTGGATTGAGGAAGATATGCTTGATTAGGAGTGAAACCAGGAAACACATCCCTGTTCACACAAAGAATAGGGAACATCTGGAACTCAGATGGAGATCTGGTTTCAGTTGGAGATTTCAGTCTGGGATTGATAGAATATTGTGTAATTGTAAATCTGGACCAATGATCGGTAAAGAGCAGGTACCATCTGACTGAATGGCAGAACAGACTTGCGGGATGAGTGGCCTGTTCCTGTTTCTGTTCCCGATGCTGCAAGGCCAAAAAGTGAAGCCCGATCACAGAACTGTTTAAGAAAACTCTTAAAATTTCCAACATGTTGCATTTATTGTGGATCTTTTAACATGTTTAAATGATCCTGGGGCATTCAAGAAGGATAAGGGTTTGCAAGCATCCTTGCAAAGAGCAGAGAGAATTAAAAAGAAACAGAAATGTCTTGTTGTTATCAGTATGACAGTAAACATGGCAAGTTCCTGCAGCCTTTCTCAGTGGAGCATGTAATGGTCACGCTATCTGCTGCATTGATCGGATATTTCAAACTGAAAACAGCTTTTATTATTGATGTTGAGTAACGATTAGAAACTATGCATTCCTTAAATCACAGATTATATCTTCGGCAGTGATGCAAACTGGAAAGTGTGTTTTGACCACGGTTCGGAATCCTTCCTCAAAAATGATTATACTCGAATCAACGTATTTACTGCATTTCCCTTACCAGAGAGACCACCAGATTTAAACGTTCTGTTTTTATTTCAAGTTTGCAGCGTCTAAAGTATTTTTCTTTGACAGTAAAACAGCAAGGCCAATCGTAAGGCATTTGCCCACAGAATCATGTTTAGGGGAGTCATAGCAGCACAGAAACAGGCCCTTCATCCCAACCTGTCCATGCCGACTTGGTTTCCAAAACTGTCCTAGTCCTGTTTGCATGCATTTGGCTCCCTTTCCATGTACCTGTCCAAATGCCTTTTAAATGTACTATTTGTATCCACCTCTGTCACATCCTGTTGCAGCTTGTTCCATGTACGCACACGATGAGATAGTTGGCTCTCTCCCCCGTACCCAGCTTTTCCTGGAGACGTGTGGGTGGAAAAGAAAATCTCAAAGAAAACCACGTTAGTGCAGCAAAAACGTCTTTATGTTCAACTTGTTCATGCTGCACAGTGGCCTGACCTGGCGTTACCTTGAGGACATTTTATTTCTGCTCATTGTGTTGCCTGTCCAGCATATTGTCATCACTCTCGAACATCAATTCCACATTCCCACGCTGCGGTGTAAAACCCCACAGCATTCGCGTTCCCCTCCTGCAGCTTCAACTCAGGACGGAGAATGGCGGGAGTGGGTGGTTTCAGCAGATTCCTTAAGACTGCTGGTTTGGAGAATGTGCTGTATCTGTGATTACCGTACCCCACTGTATCTGTAATTACCGTACCCCCCTGTATCTGTAATTACCGTACCCCCCTGTATCTGTAATTACCGTACCCTCCTGTATCTGCAATTACCGTCCCCCCCTGTATCTGTAATTACCGTACCCTCCTGTATCTGCAATTACCGTCCCCCACTGTATCTGTAATTACCGTCCCCCACTGTATCTGTAATTACCGTACCCTCCTGTATCTGCAATTACCGTCCCCCCCTGTATCTGTAATTACCGTACCCTCCTGTATCTGCAATTACCGTCCCCCACTGTATCTGTAATTACCGTCCCCCACTGTATCTGTAATTACCGTACCCTCCTGTATCTGCAATTACCGTCCCCCCCTGTATCTGTAATTACCGTACCCTCCTGTATCTGTAATTACCGTACCCTCCTGTATCTGCAATTACCGTCCCCCACTGTATCTGTAATTACCGTCCCCCACTGTATCTGTAATTACCGTACCCCCTGTATCTGTAATTACCGTACCCCCTGTATCTGTGATTACCGTACCCCCCTGTATCTGTAATTACCGTACCCTCTGTATCTGTAATTACCGTACCCCCCTGTATCTGCAATTACCGTCCCCCCCTGTATCTGTAATTACCGTACCCTCTGTATCTGTAATTACCGTACCCTCCTGTATCTGCAATTACCGTCCCCCCCTGTATCTGTAATTACCGTCCCCCACTGTATCTGTAATTACCGTACCCCCTGTATCTGTAATTACCGTACCCCCTGTATCTGTGATTACCGTACCCCCCTGTATCTGTAATTACCGTACCCTCTGTATCTGTAATTACCGTACCCCTCTGTATCTGTAATTACCGTACCCCCCTGTATCTGTAATTACCGTACCCCACTGTATCTGTAATTACCGTACCCCCCTGTATCTGTAATTACCGTACCCCCTGTATCTGTGATTACCGTACCCCTCTGTATCTGTAATTACCGTACCCCACTGTATCTGTAATTACCGTACCCCTCTGTATCTGTAATTACCGTACCCCACTGTATCTGTAATTACCGTACCCCCCTGTATCTGTGATTACCGTACCCCCCTGTATCTGTAATTACCGTACCCCACTGTATCTGTAATTACCGTACCCCCCTGTATCTGTGATTACCGTACCCCCCTGTATCTGTAATTACCGTACCCCACTGTATCTGTGATTACCGTACCCCCCTGTATCTGTAATTACCGTACCCCCCTGTATCTGTAATTACCGTACCCTCCTGTATCTGTAATTACCGTACCCTCCTGTATCTGCAATTACCGTCCCCCACTGTATCTGTAATTACCGTACCCCCCTGTATCTGTAATTACCGTACCCCACTGTATCTGTAATTACCGTACCCCCCTGTATCTGTAATTACCGTCCCCTCTGTATCTGTAATTACCGTACCCCCCTGTATCTGTAATTACCGTACCCCCCTGTATCTGTGATTACCGTACCCCCCTGTATCTGTAATTACCGTACCCCCTGTATCTGTAATTACCGTACCCCCTGTATCTGTAATTACCGTACCCCCCTGTATCTGTGATTACCGTACCCCCCTGTATCTGTAATTACCGTACCCCCCTGTATCTGTAATTACCGTCCCCCCCTGTATCTGTAATTACCGTACCCTCTGTATCTGTAATTACCGTACCCCCTGTATCTGTGATTACCGTACCCCCCTGTATCTGTGATTACCGTACCCCCCTGTATCTGTAATTACCGTACCCCTCTGTATCTGTAATTACCGTCCCCCCCTGTATCTGTGATTACCGTACCCCCCTGTATCTGTAATTACCGTACCCCCCTGTATCTGTAATTACCGTCCCCCCCTGTATCTGTGATTACCGTCCCCCCCTGTATCTGTAATTACCGTCCCCCCTGTATCTGTAATTACCGTCCCCCCCTGTATCTGTGATTACCGTACCCCCCTGTATCTGTAATTACCGTACCCCCCTGTATCTGTAATTACCGTACCCCCCTGTATCTGTGATTACCGTCCCCCCCTGTATCTGTAATTACCGTCCCCTCTGTATCTGTAATTACCGTACCCCTCTGTATCTGTAATTACCGTACCCCCCTGTATCTGTAATTACCGTACCCCTCTGTATCTGTGATTACCGTACCCCCTGTATCTGTAATTACCATCCCCTCTGTATCTGTAATTACCGTACCCCCCTGTATCTGTAATTACCGTACCCCCCGTATCTGTAATTACCGTACCCCCTGTGTCTGTAATTACCATCCCCTCTGTATCTGTAATTACCGTACCCCCCTGTATCTGTGATTACCGTACCCCTCTGTATCTGTAATTACCGTACCCCCTGTATCTGTAATTACCATCCCCTCTGTATCTGTAATTACCGTACCCCCCTGTATCTGTAATTACCGTACCCCTCTGTATCTGTGATTACCGTACCCCCTGTATCTGTGATTACCGTACCCCTCTGTATCTGTAATTACCGTACCCCACTGTATCTGTAATTACCGTACCCCTCTGTATCTGTAATTACCGTCCCCTCTGTATCTGTAATTACCGTCCCCCCCTGTATCTGTGATTACCGTACCCTCTGTATCTGTAATTACCGTACCCCTCTGTATCTGTAATTACCGTACCCCCCTGTATCTGTAATTACCGTACCCCTCTGTATCTGTAATTACCATCCCCTCTGTATCTGTAATTACCGTCCCCCCCTGTATCTGTGATTACCGTACCCTCTGTATCTGTAATTACCGTACCCTCCTGTATCTGTAATTACCGTACCCCCCTGTATCTGTAATTACCGTACCCCTCTGTATCTGTAATTACCATCCCCTCTGTATCTGTAATTACCGTACCCCCCTGTATCTGTAATTACCGTACCCCCCTGTATCTGTAATTACCGTACCCCTCTGTATCTGTAATTACCGTACCCCCTGTATCTGTGATTACCGTACCCCACTGTATCTGTAATTACCGTACCCCCCTGTATCTGTAATTACCGTACCCCTCTGTATCTGTAATTACCGTACCCTCCTGTATCTGTAATTACCGTACCCCCCTGTATCTGTGATTACCGTACCCCACTGTATCTGTAATTACCGTACCCCCCTGTATCTGTGATTACCGTACCCCCCTGTATCTGTAATTACCGTACCCCCCTGTATCTGTAATTACCGTACCCCCTGTATCTGTAATTACCGTACCCCCCTGTATCTGTGATTACCGTACCCCCCTGTATCTGTGATTACCGTACCCCCCTGTATCTGTAATTACCGTACCCCACTGTATCTGTAATTACCGTACCCTCCTGTATCTGTGATTACCGTACCCCCCTGTATCTGTAATTACCGTACCCCACTGTATCTGTGATTACCGTACCCCCCTGTATCTGTAATTACCGTACCCTCCTGTATCTGTAATTACCGTACCCCCTGTATCTGTGATTACCGTACCCCCCTGTATCTGTGATTACCGTCCCCTCTGTATCTGTAATTACCGTCCCCCCCTGTATCTGTGATTACCGTACCCCACTGTATCTGTAATTACCGTCCCCCCCTGTATCTGTAATTACCGTACCCCCCTGTATCTGTAATTACCGTACCCCTCTGTATCTGTAATTACCGTCCCCTCTGTATCTGTAATTACCGTCCCCCCCTGTATCTGTGATTACCGTACCCTCTGTATCTGTAATTACCGTACCCCCCTGTATCTGTAATTACCGTACCCCTCTGTATCTGTGATTACCGTACCCCCTGTATCTGTAATTACCGTACCCCTCTGTATCTGTAATTACCATCCCCTCTGTATCTGTAATTACCGTACCCCTCTGCATCTGTAATTACCGTACCCCCCTGTATCTGTAATTACCGTACCCCCCTGTATCTGTGATCACCGTACCCTCTGTATCTGTAATTACCGTCCCCCTCTGTATCTGTAATTACCGTCCCCCTCTGTATCTGTAATTACCGTACCCCCCTGTATCTGTAATTACCGTACCCCTCTGTATCTGTAATTACCGTACCCCACTGTATCTGTAATTACCGTACCCCTCTGTATCTGTGATTACCGTACCCACTGTATCTGTAATTACCGTACCCCTCTGTATCTGTGATTACCGTACCCCCTGTATCTGTAATTACCGTACCCCACTGTATCTGTAATTACCGTACCCCTCTGTATCTGTGATTACCGTACCCCCCTGTATCTGTAATTACCGTACCCTCTGTATCTGTAATTACCGTACCCCTCTGTATCTGTAATTACCGTACCCCCCTGTATCTGTAATTACCGTACCCCTCTGTATCTGTAATTACCGTACCCCCCTGTATCTGTGATCACCGTACCCTCTGTATCTGCAATTACCGTCCCCTCTGTATCTGTGATTACCGTACCCCCCTGTATCTGTAATTACCGTCCCCCCTGTATCTGTAATTACCGTCCCCCCCTGTATCTGTAATTACCGTACCCCCCTGTATCTGTGATTACCGTACCCCCCTGTATCTGTAATTACCGTACCCTCCTGTATCTGTAATTACCGTCCCCTCTGTATCTGTAATTACCGTCCCCTCCGTATCTGTAATTACCGTACCCCTCTGTATCTGTAATTACCGTACCCCCCTGTATCTGTAATTACCGTACCCCCCTGTATCTGTGATTACCGTACCCCCCTGTATCTGTAATTACCGTACCCCCTGTATCTGTAATTACCGTACCCCTCTGTATCTGTAATTACCGTACCCCCCTGTATCTGTAATTACCGTACCCCCCTGTATCTGTGATTACCGTCCCCCTGTATCTGTGATTACCGTACCCCCCTGTATCTGTAATTACCGTACCCCTCTGTATCTGTAATTACCGTACCCCCCTGTATCTGTAATTACCGTACCCCTCTGTATCTGTAATTACCGTACCCCTCTGTATCTGTAATTACCGTACCCCACTGTATCTGTAATTACCGTACCCCCCTGTATCTGTAATTACCGTACCCCCCTGTATCTGTGATTACCGTACCCCCCTGTATCTGTAATTACCGTACCCCCCTGTATCTGTAATTACCGTACCCCCCTGTATCTGTGATTACCGTCCCCCCTGTATCTGTAATTACCGTACCCCCCTGTATCTGTAATTACCGTACCCCCTGTATCTGTAATTACCGTACCCCCCTGTATCTGTGATTACCGTCCCCCCTGTATCTGTAATTACCGTACCCCCCTGTATCTGTAATTACCGTACCCCCCTGTATCTGTAATTACCGTACCCCCCTGTATCTGTGATTACCGTACCCCCTGTATCTGTGATTACCGTACCCCCTGTATCTGTAATTACCGTACCCCCCTGTATCTGTGATTACCGTACCCCCCTGTATCTGTAATTACCGTACCCCCCTGTATCTGTGATTACCGTACCCCTCTGTATCTGTAATTACCGTACCCCCTGTATCTGTAATTACCGTACCCCCCTGTATCTGTAATTACCGTCCCCCCTGTATCTGTAATTACCGTCCCCCCTGTATCTGTAATTACCGTACCTCTTTGTGTTGCTGTGCAGTACATGGTGTTGTCCAACCTCCGGGTACATTCTCCTCCTCCCACTTGTCTCTTCCAGGAGTTCCCTGGTGTCCCCCTCTGGCTGAGATGGCAGGGACCTCCCTGCCCCCACTCCTCACCCTGTGTACAGCCAGTGCCAGTTTGAGGATTAGAGCAGCCCAGAGCAAGCCCATTTGTCCCGGCTTCCGTCACCCTCTCCTAGCCCTTCATCCTGATCCATCTGTTGTGACAGGTTTTGTCCCTCTGTGCAGGCCATTCCGATGGGATTCATAGCCACCTGTTGCCTGGGTACTGTCTCTGCATTCCCAAAGGAAGTTTGGATCTCACTGTCACACGAAGCAACAGGGTGGCTGCAAGAGGATTTTCCTAGCGGCTGGACGAGACCAGAGGGATGCTCATGGACTCGGTGCAGCATTCACTATTGATTCCCATATACTGCACATCCAGCTCCCAACCAAAACACCTCACTCAGATCCCTCTGCTCCTGCCTCAGGCACACAGTTGTGTGTCCACGTCTGATGTCGAGCTGGTGATCCAATGGTGATGGTTAAAGTGAGGTATTGAACTATCTGACCCCCGCTTCAGCTGGATGTGAAACATCCCTGGGTCAGTAAGGCAGGAGCTCTCCCCAGTGACCAGATCTTGTCTTTATCATATGACTGTTTGTGGGAGTTTGAGCGTAAATTAGACGCTGTTATCTCAACATTGTAACAGTGAGCGCCGTGCAAAAGCACTTCCTTGGTTGTCAGGTAGCTCTGAGACCACCTGAGGATGTGTCAGACACTATATAAATGCTAGAAAAACGAAGTTACTGGAAAAGGTCAGCAGGTCTGGCAGCAACTGTGGGGGAGAAAACAGAGTTAACATTTCGGACCCTTCTGAGGAAGGGTCACACCGGACCTGAAACGTTAACTTTGTTTTTGTTCCTGATTTACAGCATCTGCAATTTGTTTGGGTTTTTATTAGCAATATAAATGCACACTTCTTCATGCAATCATGCCACTGGCCCTGGCCAGTCTGAGGGGCTCCTCCATGAGGGGACAAACTGGGTATTGTAGTGAAACAATGAGTCCCCCCAGAATGAGCGATTACTGGATCCTCACAGAATGTCTCGTTTCCTCCAATAATTATTTCACTGACTAAACCTCATGGAGACACAATGTTTCGTTGCTGATAAGAAAGAGTTATGACTCTGTCTAACAACAGAAATGATTTGCACACACGTTAAATGTTGTTTATAAACAGGACTTCCCAAATATGCTGCATTCATTCCCAGTCCATTTGCCAATCGCATTTCCTGCTTTAGAATAAACTTGAAACCAAACTGCACAGTGATACTAATCCGAGATAACAAGGTGTGAGGCTGGATAAACACAGCAGGCCAAGCAGCATCATAGCAGCAGGAAGACTGACATTTCGGGCCTAGACCCTTCATCAGAAAAGATTTTCTGAAGAAGGGTCGAGGCCCAAAACATCAGCCTTTCTGCTCCTCTGATGCTGCTTGCCCTGCTGTGTTCATCCAGCCCCACACCTTGTTATCTCGGATTGTCCAGCATCTGCAGTTCCTACTATCAGTGATACTAATTCAGATGGTTTGTTCAAGATTAACTGAATGCCAGGTCATTGGTCATTCAGTCGCTGGATGTGTTTGTCAGCCTCAGAGCAGTCAGTTCCTGTGACTTGCTGAGTCACCAATCATGAGCACAGTCGGCATTTGGAAACCTTATGGTGGTCACGTCATCACATTCAGGGCATGGCTATTCAATCCAGAATTGATTCTGACAGCAAGAGGGACAGCGCTGGGGGAGCGCCGCACTGTTGGAGGGTCAGTGCTGAGGGAGCGCCGCACTGTTGGAGGGTCAGTGCTGAGGGAGCAGGCACTGTCGGAGGGTCGGTGCTGAGGGAGCAGGCACTGTCGGAGGGTCGGTGCTGAGGGAGCAGGCACTGTCGGAGGGTCGGTGCTGAGGGAGCAGGCACTGTCGGAGGGTCAGTAATGAGGAAATGGGTACTGTTGGAGGGACAGCGCTGAGGGAGCGGGCACTGTCGGAGGGTCAGTGCTGAGGGAGCAGGCACTGTCGGAGGGTCGGTGCTGAGGGAGCAGGCACTGTCGGACGGTCGGTGCTGAGGGAGTGGGCACTGTCAGAGGGTCAGCGCTGAGGGAGTGGGCTCTGTCGGAGGGTCAGTGCTGAGGGAGCGGGCACTGTCGGAGGGTCAGTGCTGAGGGAGCGCCGCACTGTTGGAGGGTCAGTGATGAAGGAGTGGGCACTGTCGGAGGGTCAGTGCTGAGGGAGCGGGCACTGTCGGAGGGTCAGTGCTGAGGGAGCGGGCACTGTCGGAGGGTCAGTGCTGAGGGAGCGCCGCACTGTCAGAGGGTCAGTGCTGAGGGAAAGCCACGTTGTCAGCGTGTCAGTATTGAGGAAGCACTGTGGGTCTAATTACAAACTTAAACAGAAATTGTTGGAAAAGCTTAGGAGTTCTGGTAGCACCTCTGAAGAGAAATCAATGTTAATATTTCGGGTCTGGTGAGCCTTCTTCAAAATCCCACAGACATCTCTCTAATCGTTCCTCTGCACCCTCAGCATATTCACTAGTTTTGACAGATCCCATGGTTTTATTTCACGCTGTTTTCAGGCTTGGTTTTTGCACCTTCCTATTGTGTCACAGTTTCCCAAGTGGAATGTTCTATTGTTATTTTTAAACGACACACATCATTGTGACAGTTAATTCCTGCCATTCAAACGTTTTTCCCCATTAGAGATTCCATGGTGTATTGACTAATGTTTTGCTGAGTTACTCAACAATTAAGTCAGGAAATTGGCTCTTGATCCTATTTTTATTGGAAGCAACTAAGCATGACTGTGCTGGATGTGGGATGTTTGGGAGAGAAGCTATGTGTGTTCTGTCAGGAAGCTGTCATCAGCCGATAGCCTGAGCTGGGAAAAACCTGAAGGAAATGAGAAATCTTCTGGTCCCGAGCTGTGGGTGTGAGGGTGTCCGAGAAAAATATAAACAGTGAATCTCACACGATGAGAGCACATCAAACATTTCACTACGAGGTGGCATTGTCAGTAAAATACTTTACACAATTTAGTAAATTAAAAGGAAAAATTTACAATTGTCAATATATTGATGGAGTTTATTTAATTATTGTACATTTGAACTCTTTGTCATCTCCTGAAGTATATTGGTTAAAATTGTATTCCATTTGCAAAGTAACATTCTGATAGTGAGGCTCAGTGAATTTTAGATAAAGTTCTGTACAATTCATGTCCTGTTGCGATGTGATGAGAAGGACTAATTCAGACCATTTTTTAAAAAATCCTTTTTATTTAAATATTGTTAGAAATTGGCTAATCACTGGTAGGCTGTAATCATGTTCAGGACTGGAAAATATCAGAGCAAATAGTTGTGAGGCGAGATGAGCACATATTAACCCAGTTAATGACCTAGTGAACATGAATCCAGAAGGAGGAGGACTGTCTAATAAATGTCCACTCTCAACCTCCCAAGAATTTGTTTTTTATTCATTTGTGGTGTCTGGGTGTTGCTGGCAGGCCAGAATTTATTGCCCATTGCTAACTGTCCTGGAGAAGGGGGTGATGAGCTGCCTCCTTAAACTGGTGCTGTTTTAGGGCATTTTAAATGCGTGTCAGAGTGGTAGCAGGCTCTAGTATCAGACGATCTTTGGTGAATTCCTGCCGGGAATCCTGTAGATAGTACACATTGCTGCTACAGAGCGTTGGTGATGGCGGGAGTGGGATGTTTGTGGATGTGGTGACAATCGAGCGGCTGCTTTGTCCTGGATGGTGTTGAGCTTCTTGGGTGTTGTTGGGGCTGCCCCGTCCGGGGGGCGGGGTATCCCATCACACTCCTGACGTGTGGGTGGTGGGCAGGCTTTGGGGAAAGCATAATGATTGCACACATTGGTCCCAGTGATGTGGAACTGGTTAGCACTGCGTTTCCTCGGTGCTGACAGTGTGCCACGTGCAGCTGTGACATATCTCCCTGACATTATTGAGGACAGCAGCATATACCAGGGGGTGGACACACATGGAGAGAGTGAGCAGGCACTTGCTGACCTGATAGATGGTGTAAATGGGCCTGGATTTTCTTAGGTCCAGACCATGTAGCCGACGGTACAGGTTGACATTTCTCAGGATGGTGAATGGGATGAAGGATACAATGTACAACACTAAGACAGCACAGACCAGGAGAGCCACCTGCCTTCTGTCTGAGCTATCCACAGTTTGGCTGCTGTGGACCTTCCAGAATATACAAATGTAGGAGAAGGACGTCATTGCAAATGGCAGGGCACAGCCAAAGACTGCAAGGAACAGGCTGTAGGAGAAATACTGAGGGAGCTGCTCATCGCTGGAGGAGCCCAAACACTCTGATGTATTCCTGGTCACTGTCACTTCAGAGAAGACAAATGTCGGTGAGGTTATGGCTATGGACAGAGCCCAAACCAGCAGACTGGCCACCCTGGCATGTTTGGGCTGGATGTGCCTGTGGGTAAACAGGGGGTGCACAATGCCCAGGTACCGGTTGATGCTGATAGAGGTGATCAGGAACGTGCTCCCGTACAGGTTACAGGTGAACAGGAACCGTTCAATCTTACAAAGCACCTGCCCAAAGATCCAGTCCTTATCGTTGGCGTAATAAACAATTAGAAGAGGCAAGGTAGTGACGTACACCAGGTCATTCACAGCCAGGGTAAAGGCAAAAATAATGCCCGTGTGCCAGACTTTAACTCGGCTTAGGAAGAACCAGATAGCCAGGGAGTTGACAGTAAAGGCGCAGATGAACTCAATGCCAAATATTGGAGGCAGCAATGCCTTCTGGATGTCAGCAAATGAACCATTGGACCACGTTTTAGCTCCCTCTGCCATTTTCAGTTGTCTTCAGACAGTGCAGACCTCAGTTTCCAGTTGTTGGAAGGAAATGTGTGTGTATGGGTTGTTGTGTAACAGAGGGTGTTCACTGGGATCTGTTGCTGGACTCTAGCCTCCTGCAGATGAGAATGACAAGTGTTAGACTCACAGAAACCCAAGGAGGGAATATAACCCTCACCCTTGACACAGTTACCCTGACGAGTCCAAGCTCATGCAGAAACCAAATGGATTCAACAAAGTCAATACAGTGTTGGAGTTGGAGGAGCACAGCAGGTCAGGCAGCATCAAGGGAGCAGGAGAGTCAATGTTACAGGTCGGGACCCTTTGTCAGGGCTGGGAAATAGAGAGAGGAGGAGTGGGGCTTGGGGAAGGTAGGTGGGATGGTGATAGGTGGACGCAGGCAGGGGTTTGTGGGGATTGGTCAATGGGTTGGTGGGCCAGATAGATTGGAGAGAAGATGAATGGATTGTGTCAGGTGGGGATGAGAGCGAGGGTTGGTCATGGGATGACGCTGGAGCTGCAGAGATCTTGAAACTAGTAAAGTCCACATTGAGACCTGTGGGTTATAGGGTCCCGAGGTGGAATATGAGGTGCTGCTCCTCCAGCTTTTGGGTGGCATCGTTGTGACATGGAGGAGGCCCAGGATGGACATGTCGCTCAGGGAGTGGCGGGGGGGGGGTTAAAATAGTTGGTGGCTGGAAGGTGTTGTTGTTTGTCACACACAGGGCGCAGATGCTCTACAAAACGGTCTCCAAGTCTTCGCTTGGTCTCACTGATGTACAGGAGGCCACATCAGGAGCAGTGGGTACAGGAGACCAAGCTGACGGATATGAATGTGAATCCCTACTGGATATGAAAGATTTGCTTTGGGCCTCGAAAGGAGGTGAGTGAGTAGGCGTAGGGACAGTTACAGGGAAAGGTGCTGGGGGTGGTGGGATTAGTGGGGAGTGTGGAGCAGATGAGGGAGTTGCAGAGAGAGCGGTCCCTACAAAAAGCAGATAGGGGTGGGGAGGGAAGTATCTCTTTGGTTGTAGGATCGGATCGTAGGTGGCAATACAGAGTTTCAGTTTGAACCTGATCAAAAAAAACCATGAGAATTCCAGAATTGTCTCAAGCTGCTCCTGCGCCACCAAACTCCACCTACCTGGGCTCCATTTTCTCCCCCTTGGTCCAGGAACTTCTTACCTACATCTGTGACACCACCCATGTCCTCCACCTCCTCCAGAACTTCCAATTCTCCGGTCCCCAACACCTCATTTTCACCATGGACATCCAGTCCCTATACACCTGCATTCCCCATGCAGATGTCCTAAAGGACCTCCGCTTCTTCCTGTCCTGCAGACCCAACCAGACCCCCTCCACCGACACCCTCATCCGCCTAGCCGAACTCATCCTCACCCTCAACAACTTCTCTTTCGATTCCTCCCACTTCCTACAGACAAAGGGGGTGGCCATGGGCACCCGCATGGGCCCCAGCTATGCCTGCCTCTTTGTAGGTCACATGGAACAGTCCCTCTTCCGCACCTACACAGGCCCCAAACCCCACCTCTTCCTCCGTTACATTGATGACTGCATCGGCCCGCCTCTTGCTCCCAAGAGGAGCTCGAACAGTTCATCCACTTCACCAACACCTTCCACCCCAACCTCAAGTTCACCTGGGCCATCTCCAATATCTCTTTGTCCTTCCTGGACTTCACTGTCTCCATCTCTGGCAACCATCTAGAAACCGATATGCATTTCAAGCCCACCGACTCCCACGCTACCTAGAATACATCTCCTCCCACCCACCTACCCGCAAAAATTCCATCCCCTATTCCCAGTTCCTCTGCCTCTGCCTCTGCCGCATCTGCTCCCAGGATGAGGCATTCCACTCCTGGACATCCCAGATGTCCTCGTTTTTCAAGGACCGCAGCTTCCCCTCCACAGTGGTTGAAAATGCTCTCGATCATGTCTCTCGCATTTCCTGCGACTCATCTCTCACACCCTGACCCCACAATAACCAAAACAGAATGACCCTTGTCCTCATGTACCACCCTGAAAATTTCCGATCCAACGCATCATCTTCCGACACTTGCACCATCTGCAATTCGACCCCAACACCCAAGACATTTTTCCATCCCCACCCTTGTCTCCCTTCCGGAGAAACCACTCTCTCCGCGACTCCCTTGTCCGCTCCACACTCCCCTCCAACCCCACCACACCTGGCACCTTCCCCTGCAACCACAGGAAGTGCTACACTTGCCCCCACACCTCCTCCCTCACCCCCATCCCAGACCCCAAGATGACTTTCCATATTAAGCAGAGGTTCACCTGCACATCTGCCAATGTGGTATACTGTATCCATTGTACCCGGTGTGGCTTCCTCTACATTGGGGAAACCAAGTGGAGACTTGGGGACTGCTTTGCAGAACACCTCCGCTCGGTTCGCAATAAACAACTGCACCTCCCAGTCGCGAACCATTTCAACTCCCCCTCCCATTCTTTAGATGACATGTCCATCATGGGCCTCCTGCAGTGCCACAACGTTGCTACCTGAAGGTTGCAGGAACAGCATCTCGTATTCCACTTGGGAACCCTGCAGCCCAATGGTATCAATGTGGACTTCACAAGCTTCAAAATCTCCCCTCCCAGCCAGCATCCCAAAACCAGCCCAGCTTGTCCCTGCCTCCCTAACCTGCCCTTCCTCCTGTATATTCCCTCCTCCCACCTCAAGCCCAACCCCCACCTCCTACCTATTAGCCTCATCCGCGCCTCCTTAATCTGTCCGTATTCCCCAGACTGACCTATCCCCACCCTAACTCCCCAACTACACTCACCTTTACCGGCTCCAACCCCACCTCCTTGACTTGTCTGTCTCTTCTCCTTTATCAACCTTCTATCCGCCTCCCCCTCTCTCCCTATTTATTTCAGAATTTTCTTCCCTTCCCCCATTTCTGAAGAAGGGTCCAGACCTGAAACGTCAGCCTTCCTGCTCCTCTGGTGCTGCTTGGCCTGCGGTGTTCATCCAGCTCTACACCTTGTTATCTCAGGATGTCTGGATGTGAGTTTGCTCGCTGAGATGGAAGGTTAGTTTTCATACGTTTCGTCACCATTCTAGGTAACATTATCAGTGAGCCTCCGATGAAGTGCTGGTGTTATGTCCCGCTTTCTATTTATCTGGTTAGGTTTCCTTGGGTTGGTGATGTCATTTCCTGCATTGGTGATGTCATTTCCTGTTCTTTTTTCTCAGAGGGTGGTAGATTGGCTCCAAATCAATGTGTTTGTTGATGGAGTTCAGGTTGGAATGCCATGCTTCTAGGAATTCTCCTGCGTGTCTCTGTTTGGCTTGTCCTAGGATGGATGTGTTGTCCCAATCAAAGTGGTGTCCTTCCTCATCTGTATGTAAGGATACGAGTGATAGTGGGTCATGTCGTTTCGTGGCTAGTTGATGTTCATGTATCCTGGTGGCTAGCTTTCTGCCTGTTTGTCCAATGTAGTGTTTGTCACAGTTCTTGCAAGGTATTTTGTAGATGACATTTGTTTTGTTTGTTGTCTGTACACAGAGAAAGGACACCACTTTGATTGGGACAACACATCCATCCTAGGACAAGCCAAACAGAGACACGCACGAGAATTCCTAGAAGCATGGCATTCCAACCGGAACTCCATCAACAAACACATTGACTTGGAGCCCATCTACCATCCCCTGAGAAAAAGAACAGGAAATGACATCACCAATGCAGGAAATGACATCACCAACCCAAGGAACCCTAAACAGATAAATAGAAAGCGGGACATAACACCAGCGCTTCACCGGAGGCTCACTGATGATGTTACCTAGAATGGTGATGAAATGTCTGAAAACTAACCTTCCAGCTCAGCGAGCAAACTCACATCCAGAACCTCAACCTGAGCTACAAATCTTCTCAAAAGGATGTCTGTTTGTTTCAGCTCAGTCGATCCCAGCCTGGGACATACTCAACATTACAGCAAAGCTAACATTCTGGACTGGAGGAACTCAAAAATTCACATACCACTCTCGGAAGAAATTTCTCCTCATCTCTATTCTAGGTTCCCCAAACGGAGGGAAAGCGATGCCTCAGTTCTGACCTGAACAAATAATCTCAAATATTTCACTTTTTTTTCATCAAAAAAATTCAGATAATACAGACTGAGCTTGCACAGCCTGTCATTGCAGTAAAATTCCGCATCCCAGGTAATGTCTATTCACTGAATTGGAACTCCCAGCTGCCCAGGTGAGACTCATGTCCATGCTGTTACACGGAACCTTTCAGATTACACTGTTACTGCACATCTCTCAAAAAATGTTTAAAACACAATATCTAACTGGATTGGTTCATCGTGGGACGCTGTTCAGTGCAAACAGGCTGCCCTAGTACAACAACAACATTCCAGAAAAGCATTTCATTGGCTGGAAACTCTGTGGGACGTGCTGACGTTCTGAAAGGGTCTATGGAAATCCAAGTTCTTCAAGGCCAACTGTGAGATCGACAAATATAAAACAAGTTTTAAAAATAAAACAGGGGCACTGTCAAGATCATGCAGTAATAACTGCCACCCTGTGTTCACAACAGCTATGTCAATTTTAAGCCAAGACAGCAGCTGCTGAATTTGAACTTGGCAGTATTCTCAGAATTATTTTCATGGCCCCGGTTTAGTTTAAGTCAAAATAGAAAACACCTCACAGCTCTCGGTGTGGTTACATTACACTGAGAGCAGGGAACACTGACCCATCTGGTTCCCTGCTTCACACTGAGCCTGGTTCCAAAGTCCCTCACTTCCGAGCAAGGCAGAGCGATTCATTCATGCAAATGCAGAACCACATTACGGACTGCTCTCGAAACAGGCTAACCTCAGAAACACCACAATGTTGTTATACTGAGTTATTTGGTCAGTTTAACCAAAGAAAGACAGGTGGCTCTTATTTTACACTCAGTGTCTAGATACGAGCTTCTGTGGAATTATTTCAGCCTACGTCCCCCTCTCTGATGAAGGGCCTACGCCCGAAATGTCAGCTTTTGTGCTCCTGAGATGCTGCTTGGTCTGCTGTGTTCACCCAGCCCCACACTTTGTTAACAAAGTCACCCTTCATTTGGACGTGGCTGGTCCTTGACACTAGTGCAGCTGTCTCAGCACCAGCTTTCAGAGCCTCTGACACTCCTGTTTATATCTGTCAGCCAAGGCTCCCTGATTGGAGCAGCTTAACAGCCCCAATCAGGGGACTCCTATTCTGTGAGGTCCACATGGCTAACCTTGCAAGGGCCTCTCAACAATTAGTGATTAAAATGTGGGGACCCTGCTTGTTGTGCGTGATGTGGCAGTCTAACATGACTCCAGAGATTTCAGCTCAGAAAGCCCAGCAGCAAAAAGCTGCACTATCGGACCTGCTCTCTTTAGCTGTGGTGTTCACTTACTTCACACTTTTCAAAACCTTTGCATTAACGCAGTCCTCCTTATGGTTGTAGCTGAGGAAATGCAGCAGCCGATTGGGACACAGGGAATTTCCAAAAACAGCAATCTGACATTGAGCACAGTGCTGCCTTTATGATGTTGATGTGGCGATGCCGGTGTCAGACCAGGGCAGACAAAGTCAGAAAGTCACACAACACCAGGTTATAGACCAATTCGCTGATGTGAAAGCTCAAGCTTCCAGAGCGCTGATCCTTCAGCAGGTAAAGTGACACTTCACCTTACAAAGCAGCAGCGAAAGCTTGTGGTTTCAAATAAACCTGTTGGACTCTAACCTGGTGTGGAGTGACTTTCTGACTTTATGTTGGTGATTGAGAGGTAAGTATTGGCTCGGGTTCTGAGGGTTACAGGCAGGATATTATTACGCAGGAGATGCTGGGACATTTTTCTCTGGAGCGTATGCAGTTGAGAGGTGGGCCTTAGAGAAGTTTATAAAATGATGAGAGGTTTCGACAGAGTCAATGGTTGTTTCCCTCGGATGGGGGCTTTCAAGACTAGTGTGTGCAGCGGGAGATTTATACAACACATAAGAGGCAAATGTGTTTTACACAGAGGGTGGTTCACACATGGAATGAACTTCCTGAGGAAGTGGTGGATGTGGACACAATTACAATGTTTAAAAGACATTTGGTTATGTTTGTGAATTGAAACGGTTTGGAGAGATATTAGCAAGGAACAAGTAGGGGGCACTAGTTTAGTTTGGGATTATGGTCAGCATGGACTGGTAGGGCCGAAGGGTCTGTTTTTGTGCTGTATAACTCTGTGACAACAGCAGCTCGGGACCAAGTTCAAAATTGAGCAGAAGGTCATTGCAGCACACCCACAGCACTGAACCTCCGACAGTGCCCACACCCGCAGCACTGAACCTCCGACAGTGCCCACACCCGCAGCACTGACCCTCCAACAGTGCCCAGTCCCACAGCACTGACCCTCCCACAGTGCCTGCTCCCTCAGCACTGACCCTCCCACAGTGCCCGCTCCCTCAGCATTGACCCTCTGACAGTGCCCACTCCCTCAGCACTGACCCTTCAACAGTGCCCACTCCCTCAGCACTGACCCTCCGACAGTGCCCGCTCCCTCAGCACTGACCCTCCGACAGTGCGGCACCCCCTCAGCACTGAGCCTCCAACAGTGCGGCGCTCCCTCAGCACTGACCATCCGGCTGTGCCCGCTCCCTCAGCACTGACCCTCCGACAGTGCGGCGCTCCCTTAGCACTGACCCTCCGACAGTGCCTGCTCCCTCAGCACTGACCCTCCGACAGTGCCCACTCCCTCAGCACTGACCCTCCGACAGTGTCCACTCCCTCTGCACTGACCCTCCGACAGTGCGGCGCTCCCTCAGCACTGACCGTCCGACAGTGCCCACTCCCTCAGCACTGACCCTCCGACAGTGCCCGCTCCCTCAGCACTGACCCTCCGACAGTGGCTGCTCCCTCAGCACTGACCCTCCAACAGTGCCCGCTCCCTCAGCACTGACCCTTCGACAATGCCCACTCCCTCAGCACTGACCCTCCGACAGTGCCCGCTCCCTCAGCACTGACCCTCCGACAGTGCCTGCTCCCTCAGCACTGACCCTCCGACAGTGCCCGCTCCCTCAGCACTGACCCTTCGACAGTGCCTGCTCCCTCAGCACTGACCCTCCGACAGTGACCTCTCCCTCAGCACTGACCCTCCGACAGTGCGGCACTCCCTCAGCACTGACTCTCCGACAGTGCCCGCTCCCTCAGTGCTGTGTGAAAGGGTGGATTTTGCAGTCAGTGAGGGCCTTAAGCTGACAGGTGTCTGATTCTGAGATGAGCTGGGTAAATCCGGGCATGTTTTGCTGCTACATGTCATTTGAAACTTGCATAAACTGGATGAGATTTTAAAGGGAGAGGAAGTGATTTTGCTTTAACAAATGTGCCAACGACGTCGAACCACGTGGCTGTGATTTGAAACGTGTACGTTATTATTCTTTATAATTGTTGGATTCCAATTCTCTCCAAGAAAGGCTGATTTGTAATCGCCTGTAATTTTCACAGATCCAAGGGGCCAGCTTGGTCAGCCCAAAGCCCCTGTGTGTGATCGACAACATGTCAATCGTTTCTCGGAGAAAAGAGGGTACAACGACGGAATGCATTCCCCTACCCTCCCCAAGATAAACATCAGTTAAAAATTGTGTCTGATAGAGTAGAGTGAAATTCAAAACATACTATTCAGATCAGATTTAGTGATAACACGCGAAGCTGCAGACATGATCAAAATCACAGTTAAAACATGGTCTCTTGCATTTACCTGCTACTTGATAAATTAATCAGCACTCCGGAATTTTTGGATTGCTTTTGCCAGCAGGAATTCTGTTCCGTTAAGCAAACTCGTCCTTATCTTACAGACTGTTCCTTCCTTGCAGCTCTTAGCTGTTTAGTCTGTGCAGCATATTATTTAACGTTCGGGCTAGAGGTGTTCACAGTGGGTGGATACAGCCCAGACTTGCACTTTACATTTCCTGTGGGAGATGTGAACAGGAAACCATTTACATCTGAGTTTTTATCACATCAAAAACTGCATTTACACAGCATTGTGTTTTTGGCAGAGCTACGTTTTGATTCCAAACGCGTTTAGCCGAATTCTCAGCTCAGTCCGCGGCTCTGATATAACAACCTCCTCCTGCCATACTGGCTTAGAGAGAGGAGAAAGCATTTCTCACTGTGGGTCCCTCACCCACTGGCTCTTAACGATGCAGTCAGGCTCCGAGGTGAAGCTTGCTGTAGTTGAATGTCCCAAAAACTCTCAAGCCCACATGAAGATCCAGTTCTTTCTAAAAATGCATCCAGGGGTGTGGGTGTTGTTTGGGGGGTTCAGCAGTTATTGCCCTTGAGAAGAGGGAGGGTATTCCTCCACACTCCCGATCCGTGCCTTGGGAAGTTACTTGCCGCTGTTATCCCAGCCTCTGACCTGCTCTTGTAGCCTCTGTGTTTGTGTGGCGAGTCCAGTGAAGTTTCCGCTCAGTAGTGGGGTCTACAATGATGGTAACACCATTGAATGTCAAGGGACAGTGATTAGATTCTCTCTTGTTGAAGATGGTCATAGCCTGGCATTTCCGAGGCATGGATGTTACTTGCCACTTATCAGCCCAAGCCTGCATTTGGACAATTGGCTACTTCAGTATCTGAGGGACTGTAAATGTTGCAATCGATGGGGAACATTTCCCTCCTTTTTTTGCAGTGCTGACTGATTCTAACAAAGCTTGGCAAAGTGAAATACTGTCTGCATATCTCTGTGAAATTACAGTGTTTTCTATAATTTTCAAACAACTCCAGCAACTGTGAAGTGCTTTAGAAAGGCGCTATAAAAATGTACCTCTTCCTTCCAGGAGGCAGCCTGAGCCAGTCTCTGAATTTGCATACCCACAATGGACGTCCTGAAGATGAACAGCACGGAACAACTCATGCATTTCATTGAAATCAGGCACAAAATCAATTCATTCATCAAGATATCACAGACAATGAACCATTTTCTCCTTCTCTACACCAAGCGCTGATTTCACAAATAGCTCCAAAGTTAACATTGAACCCGCGTGGGCAAATACGGAGTCAGCTTCTGCTGTGCAGTCATTAAATAATAAACAGCAAACAACAACCTCGTGATAGCACTGTGGTCACAATTCTGAGCAAGCGACACACACACTCACACACACACAGTCACACTTTCCGATGGCCTCAAAAGCCTGGGCCTGGCTGGAACACTCAAAGTCCACCGGTTCGGTCATTGCTTTACTCACTACAGAATGCGAGTGTCACGTGAAGATGCCTCTACCAACATGGCACTAAACTATCACCAAAAATGAGGTTTTATTGCCCCCCCCCACCCCCGAGACTCAGTGACAAGTAAATGTGGGAAATAACCGGGCGGGGTGGGGAGGGTACAAAGGGCAGGGGATTTCAGTGGGGCCATGAGGAAACATTCGCTCACCCAGAGGCTGGTGGGAAGCTGGAATGCCCTGTTTGGGAGGACAGATTGGATAAAAAAAAAATCAAATGTGCCGGAGTACAGTGAAAAATTTTGTTTTGCAAGCAGTACAGGCAGGCCATATCATACAAGAACATACAGACCATGGGGTGTTTGGACAGAGTGATGCACACAGGGTTACAGCTGCACAGGAGGTGCATGAAACAAAGATGAGCATCAGTTTTGAAATTAGAGAGGTCCGCAGAGCTGTCTAATAACAGCATGGAAGGAGCTGTTCTTGAAGCTGACAGTAGAGGCTGGAAACCTCACAACCTTCAAAAAATCCTTACGTGAACTCTTAAAACATGTCACAACATTTAAGGCTATGGGCCAAGTGATGGAAAGTGGGCTGAGTGGAGATAGTTTGGTTCAGACTCAATGGGTCAAAGTGCCTCTTCAGTGCTCTATAACTTCATGACTCTGACTCTGAAAGGAAAGTGTAACTGCAAAAGGGTAATGTTCACGCTATATGTGGTTACTTGTTTTTTTTCCTCTTTGACCATGTTACACTGGCAGTGAGCTGCAGAACATCTAATGTAATGCAACACGTTTTTAACTTTGTTTTTGAGAGATCAATGAATGGACACATCACAACAGCAAATCCTGACCTTAGTTAATTGCTTGGACTCACTCCTTAGAAACCGGCTGCATGGGCTTTATGGCTGTTACCCAGCCTGCTGCTGCAGATTGTGTTGGATATGAGCTGGGGAAAGGCTGCAGAGGTCAGCTCTCTTTGCTGAAGGCCCTTGCTGTGAGTCCAGTACAAGACCTGACTGTTCTCTTGCAGAGTGTCTGGAAGACATTTCAATAGTGTGTTTCCTCATCAAGCTGTATTTGCAAAAACACGAGAGATAATTGCATCTAGTGACTTGTCTATCTGTGCCAGAATACCACATCTCCATTTATCCAGACATTCCACTCCATATCCTTTTACCCTTGCAGAACTAGCCATTATCGGCCAAAACTTTTTTTCAATGCATTGCTGTAGAGAGAGAACTCTTTACTTGGGGCATGTGCTCTGTTTAATTTGAATAGTAAACATTTACATTTCCATGTTACAAACTGTGTTGACCAAACTGCATCTTCATTCAGTCAGTTTTATTTTATGATAAATCAGTAGTTTTGTGGTTGATGGAGAATGCGTACAATGAGCTGTATTGGGCCCTGTAAATAGTGGAATTTACCTTCTGACTCCAGCAGTAATGGGACCAGAAAAAGTCAGCCCATTACTCACATATCAATCATAATAACCCCATGTACTGCTTTCATTTTTTACGTTCCATCATGCACCACTCCAATTCTCCCCTCCCACCCCTTAAACACTGTCCTACAGAATCATCCTCCCCAGGACCCAGTCCGGGTTCGGAACTTGGCACAGTGACCTTATGACTAATGCACAAACCAAACTGATTTTACTTCTAAGATAATAAAATGTGAGGCTGGATGAACACAGCAGGCCAAGCAGCATCTCAGGAGCACAAAAGCTGATTTTACTTCTAAACTCCTTTTGTTAGAGCCTGTGAGTCTTCGACCCTTCCTGCTCTCTGATGGGGAAGTTGCAATAAATAATCATAAAGCAGCTGATTAAAATGATCCACCAGTTCCAGGAAACCACATTTTTCTCAGACATCCGGCTTCCAGCCAATAATACGTTTTCAGCTATACCTTATCTGCAATTGGATCTAAAACCTCACGTCTGCTTAGTTTGAAGGATGTGACTGTCTCTGGCTAGACTAACATTTGTTACCCAAACCTAATACCCCCTGAGAGGGTGACAATGAGTCTCCTTCATGAACTGCTGCAGTCCTTGGGTGCAGGTCTACCCATAGAGCAGGGAGATAAGGGACATAGCTGTTCCCATTCTCATACAGAGAGTAAACGGGGACAGCTATTTGCTGCTACATTCTCTGTAACAACTCCCTGACCAATCAGAATGCACTTGCCTGTCAGAGATATAACATCGACAGTAAAATGCTAGATAACAAAGTGTGGAGCTGGATGATCACAGCAGGCCAAGCAGCACGTCAGGAGCACAAAAGCTGACGTTTCGGGCCTAGACCCAAGGATGATGTCTGGACCTCAGGAGTTATGGGGATAGATTATACAAATGAGCCCTGTTTTCTCTAGAATTGAGAAAGTTATGCAATGATTGATTGAAGTCTTTTAAGATAGTGACAGAAAAATCAAAGGAGAGCTAAATTTTTTCCACTGGTTGAGAATTCTAGAACTAGGAGAGACATTGAGCATAGAAATGCTTCCTAAAGGGTGGCAGAGATTTGGAACTCTGTTCCACAAATGGCAGTGGATTCCAGAACAGTTATTAATTCAAATCTGAGATAAATTTATGTGAAACAAAGGTATTAGGAGATGCGGCCCCAAGGCAGAAATATGGAACTAGGCCACAAATCAGCCATGATCCCATTGGATGGAACAGGCTTGACGGGCTGAATGGCCTATGGGATAAAAGTTGTGTGATTTATCATATTTCGAGTTTGGGTTTTAGAAATGTGCCATATGATTTGTAGTTACTTTAGTGAAGGGCTTAAAAAACAAGCTAAGACAGACCTTCCTGCAACAGTGACCCAGTCCGGTATTGTATCAGAGGGCAGGTGACTGCAAATTTCCTGCAGTGTTGATGCAACATTATTTGTCCTGTGCAGTTTACATTGAAATTGTCTAAACATTGAAAGGCATTCACGTGGAATCAACAGGAATTGAGTTTAGTTTAGGCAATGTAAGAGTTTGATAACCTTTAGGGCAGGTTCAGGAGGAACCAGAGATCAGAAACAAATAGTTTCTCTCCTACAGCAGGGAATGCACAGCTCAGTGAAATCGGTTGTCTTTTGTTTAAACGTTGTGAAGCTTCCAGACCGGGAGTTTTTGGTTACAGATACAGTTTTAAGGACCATCCTTAACATTGAAATTCCCTCCTTCACCTCTCTTCTAAGTCAGCACCCAACTGTAGAGCAATTATAATTGGGGATGCATAAAAGGCCAGAAAGTCGATACCACAAAGGGCTGTGGGTGGTGAGATTATGAAGATTGGAAAAGGCAAAGCCACCGAGGAGTTCAAAATGAGAATTTTGAAGTTGCTTGATTAGGACCCAGTGTAGCTCAGTGAGCGTAAGTGTGATAAGGAAACAGAGATTACCACAAGTCAGGATGCGGCTGGCAAGATAATGATTGATAGAATGAGTGAAACCAGCAGGAGTGTGTTGGAACAGGAAAGCTTTGAGGTACATAAGCCACACCTAAATGTTTCATCAACATAGGAGCTGGAACAAGGACTGAGGTGTGGTGTTACAGAGGTGGAAATGTCCAAGCCTTTACTGATGGTATAGAACATAAAATTAGGTTCATCTCAGTCAACAAACATGACAGCATGTTGTGAATAAACTGGCTTAACCTTGGGCTGTTATTAGGGAGAGGGATGGTGTTGGGAACTACTGGACCTAAATAGCAGAGTTTTATTGTAGGAGGCAGGAGATTATAATGGTTTTTATGCAGACCAGCCTTGTGAATCACAGATTATATTAACCATCAGAATTCCACAGGAATACCAATCACCTCTTGGTTTCTGGAGAGATTCTGGGTGATACATTGACAGTGCACACGTGTGTGAGAATTTTACCCAACTAGCTTTATCCATCAACTCCCACTGGGAGCTGGAGAATTATGAACTGGAACATAATCAATACAAGCTGCAATGTGGCCAGCTTGGCAGAAAGTGTGTGCCACAAAGTTGGTGGAATCCATTCAGCCAGGCTTTAATTCAATCATCCGGGTTCCTCTGTCCCCACTACCCTTCCTGCAAGTGGCAGGCTGTATTAGAGGGCAGGTTCTGGGATGGGAGTGAAATAAATCAGAGGGAGCCCAAATGGACACACTACGATCATCCAGAAGATTACTGACTGCTACAATCCCATCAGCCTGGGCATCAAAACAGGCAGGAGACAAATTCTACCAGCACTCATGGTCATAGGGAGCTGGAGCTTTATGTGAAGTTGTGCATGTGCTTTCGATGCAACCTCTGTTCACTCACTCACATCGACATCATAGTCCCACTGGGAACCAGAAACTTGTCTGAACCTGTGCTCACTCACTCAGCAGCTAGAAACGCCCAGCGAGGAGTTCAGTTAGAGCACCTTATCATCTCTGGGATATTTACTTTCAACATGTCAGATACAAAAAGTGAGATAACAAAGTGTGGACCTGGATGAACACAGCAGGCCAAGCAGCATCTCAGGAGCACAAAAGCTGACGTTTCAGGCCTAGACCCTTCATCAGAAAAGAAAACCCTTTTCTGAAGAAGGGTCTAGGCCCGAAACGTCAGCTTTTGTGCTCCTGAGATGCTGCTTGGCCTGCTGTGTCCATCCAGCTCCACACTTTGTTATCTGGGATTCTCCAGCATCTGCAGTTCCCATTATCTCTGATACCAAGTGAGGTCAGTTTTGAAGGTTGTCCCTTTACAATATTTTATCCTCAAATCACTGTCTGTGACTGAGTCACAACCCTCTCCCCAGGTGAGACAGGGACAGAGCAGCACACACACTCCTGGATCTCCGTACCCTCCAGCCTGTGTATTCCCTCTCTTGTCCTCTCCACTCACCTCAATCCCACCCCCATGACATTTACCTGCTCTTCAACACCTTTCTTCAAATAGGCAGAGGAAGAGCACAAGATGGCCTCATGGTGTAAGTACACAGGTGACTCCTGATTCAGAGACTCTGGGAAGAAATAGCTCATAATTCCCAGTGCAATCTATTGGAAGCTCTTTCTGAAACACCCCTAGCTCTATTGCAGCAGCAATAATTCTGTGCAGTCCCTCTGTTCACCTCCCATCGCTGCCAGAGACTGGGTCCCAGTTACAAAGCATTTTTTTCTCAGGGGGAAACAGAGTTCCAAAAGGAGCTCACTCAAAAAAAAATCCCAACGTTGAGTCACAAGCATCAGATTTATCATCACCCCAACTCCCATCCAAATAAATAAAGTAGCTGCCATTGGTGTATACTTTGTTCTTTAAAACTCCTTGTCTCCCTTTCTGATTTATATTCTGTGGGATGGAGAGTTTCTAGGACTAAATCCACATTCCAGCCCATCACTGGATAAACCAGAGCTTCTGATGTGGCCTACAAACTGGAGAAACCATTATCTAAATCAAACAAATTTATTTTTATTGTCCAGTGCAGTCTTTGGTTTTATTTTCATTTTCTGATCAACTTTTCATTTTGTGTTTCCTCTGAGGTTGACCTTTGGCCTTGGAACTCAGGCCTTGATGCGCTTTACCCTTGAGAGCAGAGCCCATGAATTTGGAGTTGATCAGGTGAGTCCCAATAAGTCGGTGTTTCCTCCCTTTTATCCTCCTCTTTTTGCTTCTGCCTGAGTCTGAGCTGGTGGCCTTCTTGCTGGGTGCTCTTTCAGGACCCTTAGCCCGCTTCCTGACCAATTGTGGGGATTTGTTCCTCTTCCTTTTTCCCTGCAAAGCTCCTGGAAATAGGTCTGAGGAAAAAAATACAAATCAGTTCTGAAAAACATAATGCCAACGAGGAAAAAAAATGTTGCAATTGTTAAGCCCTGCAGACAAGTTAACAGGATCCAGCGGAGTGCCTTTTACTAACTCTGTCCCAAACAGTGTCTGCTCTATCTGTGACACATTGTGATAGGACAAGTCTCAACAGGATAAAGGGAGATTTATGTGTATTCTTACATCAATACTGTATGCCATTCAAGAAATATTAGGCCAACATTAACCATGAATCTGCAGGATCAGCTGAAACTGAGTTAAAACGAGTACCACACCCCATTTCCAAGGCAAACAAGTGAGATTAAAATCGCTCCTATTGTGTTCTGCTTTTGTTGAACTACAAATTATGTTAACACCCTTTGAGTTGTTTATTATTCTTTTACCACGTTCACTCATGGACAGTTCCGTGAAAAACCCACAGACATTATATATTTCTGCAATGCTTCTCTATCCAAGTGCCAGTCACTGCCATGGGTTTTTACAATAACCTATTCTAAAAGCAGGCCCACATAAGATTGCAGAAATGAACTGTGTCAATCACATTTCAGTGTATTCAATGTAGCCACAGAATGCTAACGAAATCCAAACAATTGGCAGTCAGACAGACCACGTGGATAAGACCCCAAGGCTTGCTGCCTGAGAACTGCATTTCCTTTTGTTCTTGTGCATACATTGAAGGCTTCAAGTAGAAAGTAAAGTTTGTAAATGACCATAAGACATAGGAGTGGAAGTAAGGCCCTTCGGCCCATCAAGACCACTCCGCCATTTAAATCATGGCTGATGGGCATTTCAACACCACTTCCCTGCACTCTCCCCGTATCCCGATTCCTTTTGAGATCAAGAATTTGTCGATTTCTGCCTTGAAGGCATCTAACGTCCCGGCCTCCACTGTGCTCCGTGGCAACAAATTCCACAAGCCCACCACTCTCTGGCTGAAGAAATGTCGTCTCATTTCAGTTTTAAATTTACCCCCTCTAATTTTAAGGCTGTACCCACGGATCCTAGTCTCCCCGCCTAATGGAAACAACTTTCCAGCGTCCACCCCTTCTAAATCATACATTATCTTGTAACCATACATGACCTTTGCTTTTATACGTTAATCAAAAATAAAACTCAAATTTACAATGTACTTTTGAGGCAGCATAGCTACAAATGTTTCCAGAAATCTGTTCAGACAACAGCATGAAGTTCATATATTTGCTCATCGTTCATCATCATTTTGGAATTCATTGTTAAGGGTAATTACAGTTGCTTTACTTCTAACTGACCATTGGTTGTAGGGAACATTCACAGCAATGAAGGCCACAGATTAATGTTGGTGATAAATTATGAAAAGACCATGCAGGTTTAGGGAGGGCTTCAGAATAAAAATTTGACATGACGATGTAAGAGACTAGATAGCTTTCTCTTTTGCAATGATAAACTGAAATGGAAGCTGAACAGCTGTAATTCATATATAATGAGTGTTTAAAGGAACACAGCAGGCCAGGCAGCATCAGAAGAGCAGGAAAGCTGACCTTTCATTTTCTGAAGAAGGGTCCCAACCTGAAACATCAGCTTTCCTGCTCCTCTGATGCTGCCTGGCCTGCTGTGCTCCTCCAGTTCCACACTGTGTTATCTCTGACTCCAGATTCTGCAGTTCTAGCTAACTCGACTACAATAAGAACTTTGCAACTTAAAAACCAAGTGCTGCATTTTGGAGCTGTGTGTAGTGTTGTTTTCAGAAACTGTGAGAGAGAGAATTTGAGACTGAGCGGTGCTTGGAGACTTTTGAGTCAAGGAAATTCTGAGCACTGTGATTGACTGAGCTGTAATGCATTAAAAAACTACAAGGCAGCAGAGGAAATTACCCATAGCCTATGAACTGAAAGCCTCCAGCTCCCCCTCTCCATATGGAGAAACAGATAGAAAAAAAACAAGCAGGCTTAAAAGAAATAATTCCAACAAGGCCTAGGTCTACCTGATCAGCCACTGGAGGAAGATTTCCTTTTTGCTAAAATCAAAACAATTGACAGAAAATAGTTTAACAGTGGCCTAGACTTTTGACCTTTGGAATTCCATTTTCTTCTGTATTCTTTTTTCACCCATACTGTGTTAAAACTATATGACTTTTGTCTGTGCTGCGATTGAGTATGTGTAGATTTGGAGTTTTGAAGGAGCTCAATTTAACTTACATAGTTGAAGATTTAGAAATGCTTGCTTATCTTTGTGTTTTGTGAAAGTGTGACAATAAATTGCTATTCTTTATTATTCCTGTAGCTACCTGGTATGAACTGTTTTTGTCCTGAGTAGCCATCTGTGGAACAAATAGATCAACTTGGTGGTTTCATTGGGATTTTATATGTTCTATTACAGCTGTGGAGTGAAGAAGTATAATTATCAGCTTCACTTCCTAGCGCAGCCACAACAATACTTGAAATTAGTGTTTCTAAACATTAATGAAGATACCTGACACTGAAGCGAAGAGGAAGGTTTCTGTTTAATTTTGTGACTTGACCCATTATCTTATATGGATTGGACCAAGAGATCCCAAACAAACAATGAATTTCTGCAGCAGACAGGGAGCAGGTTTATTTAAAACCAACACACCCAAGTCTCTGACTGACATAAAGACCCAAACAATCACTAATTTCCTTTAGGAAATCATAGATTATATAATAGAATTCCTACAGTGTGGAAACAGGCCCTTCAGCCCAGCAAGTCCACATCGATCCTCAACTCATTCCACTGAGACCCATCCGCCTATAACCCACCTGATCTACACATCCCTGAACACTACGAGCAATTTAGCATGGCCAATCCACCTAGCCTGCACATCTTTGGACTGTGGGAGGAAACCAGAGCACCCAGAAGAAACCCATGCAGAGACGGGAAGAATGTGCAAACTCCACACGGACAGTTGCCCGAGGGTGGAATCGAACCCGGGTCCCTGGCGCTCACAGGCAGCAGTGCTATCCCCTCTGCTGCCTTTACCTGGTCTGGCCTCTTCACAACTCCAGACCCTGAGCAATGTGAATGAGGCTGAAAAGCTCTCTGAAAGTGATAACAAACCAGTCAGGGATGGATGACAAATACTGGCCTTGCCAGTGACACCTACATCCGTGGAAGAAGAAAACAAAACAAACGTAGGCTTCACGAGCTCTGCTGATATTGTCAAAGGTTTTCTCTCGTCAAACATCTGCAATCTTTGATAAAATGAAATAAACTGTTACCATCATCTGGCTCAATGCCAACCTCCTGGCGATAATACTCTCGGTCTGAGTCACTGTTATCCTGGTCACTCTGAATCCCCTTCTCCTCAGTGCATGGGTCCTCAACCTCCTCTTCGTCTCTGTCACCCTCAACATTCCTCCCCATTCCAGCCAGACTTCTTTTCCTGAAAAAAAGATATGAAGATGAAGGATGACGTTCCTGATTTTCAGTCCAGTTGAGATCCATTTCTCTGAGCCAATCTCCCTGCAGCCTCCTACTCAATGCTCCATTTGTGCTGCTTCTTCCTCACTCTGTCTCACTCCCTGTCAGGATGTGTTTGCAACCATCACCTCCCACACACTGATACCCACAACCTCGCCGTCTCTCTGTCACTAACTCTCAGTTACAGCTCCTGCACTAATGGCTGGCCACATCGCATTGACGTTCCTACTGACTTTCCTCACCCGACCAGAAAGTGAGAGGTGGAAGGAGAGATTGGATGGAATTAATTATTACGTAAACACTGGGTGCATTAGATTGAAAAACAGATAGATGCAGCAGAAGTTTTTTTTAAAAGGGTCCAGATCATGACCGATCATTTGCTCTGTCCAAATGCAAATTTAGTCTATAGGACTGAGTGAGTGATCCAGCGATGGGAGCAAGTGATCAAATCCAATACAAATTAGATGATTTTATTTTACACAGGGACAGGAGCAGGTCATTCAGCCCATCAATCCTACCTGCCATTCTAGATTATGGCTGATTATTGACCTCAATGCCATTCCCCAACACCATCTTCAATCCATCGGGGTAATTTAGTCTCCAGTAATTTATCAATTTATGCTTAGATCATTGAGTAGGTTCAAACTTCCACAGCTTCTCAGGCTGGTTCCAGAATTACAGGGAAAAACATCTGATCTAGGTCCACCCTGTCAAGTTGAGTAAGGATTGTGTATACAGTTACACGAGATCACCTCTCATTCTTTAAAACCTTACAGTATACAGACCCTAGTTTCCTCAATTTCTCCTCACTACACAACACTGGCACTGAGAAAGATCAATAACCCCATTCCCAGAGAGATTGGGAGGGAGTTACTTGGGCTGTCACTGTGTTGAAACTAAAGACGTGGATCGGTGGACTCAAGAACATGAGCAAGCACAGATAATGGCACACTCCTGAGGCGATGATGGCCTGGGTCAGTGTGGGTTGGCATTGCCAGCGTGAGAGCCAGGAAATGATGCAGCTGGTGCCAGTGGGACAGTGCTCTGATGGAGGTGGAGCGTGAACATGGAAGGTGGGTTCACTCACTTGTGCAGCTCACGCTCCCTCTGTTTGCGACGAATGTCTCCTTCTTGTTTTTTGCGTCTTTCTTCTTTCAGCTTCTGTCGCTTCTCTCGCTGCTGAAGGAGCTCCTGGAGTTCCTCCTCTGTCTTTTGGACTGGAGACGGAAAGATTGGATATATTACGCAACCATTTGTAAACACCGCCCTCTTGAAAATACTGTGTACGTTTCCGGCTTAACGGGAAACACTTACACACTCAGAGCCATTATATACCGGAGAGCCCTGCAGTGAGAGGACATTCGACCATGAACAGTGTCACAGCCAAACAGACAGTGTATTCAGTGAACAGGGGCTTGGACAGCACTGCCTAATGGACACTATGGTGCTCCCAGCATTGGCCTGACATCACAGGCTGTGTCTGGGATCTTCCTCTGCTGTGGGTTGCTGCTCTAAACCCTTCTGCACCACAATGTCAGTCAGTTCTTCGATGGAACAACGTGAGCAATGCTCAAAGGGAGGTTTTCAAAAACAGACATGTTCCCACCTCTAGCCTCAAAGCATCAAGTCCCCACATCCACAACAGGCAACTACGGCCACCCCACACCCACACCGACAGGTTACCCGCACTCCGCCCCCACACCGACAGGTGAGCCTGACCCCCGCCCCCACACTGACAAGTGAGCATGACCCCTGTCCCCACACTGACAGGTTACCCGCACCCCGCCTCCACACCGACAGCTCAGCCTGACCCCTTGTCCCCACACCGACAGGTGAGCCTGACCCCTGACCCCACACCAACAGGTAAGCCTGTGACCCCTGACCTCCTTGCCTATAGATCAATAAGCCCATAGCCTCTGTCTGCTTATTGACACTTACTGAAAGAATGATACATCACTTGTCCATCGCACATCCCCTCCTGAATCTTCACCAGCTCCAGGGACAATCGAGGGCCAATCTAAAGGGTGGGATTGCACAAAGAGGTCGGGTTAGAGTTAACACGAACATTGCTGCCAGCCTGAGCCTGTCCCCTCAGGTCTGAGATCAGAATGACAGGTCACCAGGTCTCTAGTTAACATGGCTTTAGAAGCCTGAGGACAGGGCACAGGCTGACAGCCCCCACTCTCTCTCGTTGCCATCACTGCTAAGGGCAGTGACAGCAGGCAGCAGTGGTCTGGCAGCACCATCCTGACGTGTAACCTGGAATGGTCTGCTCAAGGATACATTAACTAATTGCCTGCTCCCCAACAGTGTGGCAGATACTGAATGTTAATGGAGAAGGTTCTCAATGAAATTAACTACCAACAGAGTGCAGTTGCTCCTATCTGGGCCACCTGACGAACAGGAGGGTGGAGTTTCTAACAGTCACGCAGAGCTCCTTTCCCAGTACTCAGAGCCTGGGCCCCGCCTGGAGGATAGCCTAAGAGGGCTGTGAACAGAAAGTGGACGCACTGGCACTGACCTCGGTGAGTCGAATGGCGCTCTGCTGGGCCTGCAGATTCCCCCGGCCTGCACAGACCTGCGGCAGCTCCGTTATGTTGTGTTCCCCATCCTGTTCAGCTTCACTCTCAGACAGATTGGCTCCCCTGCAGTTCAGACAGAAAGAAATAGCTCAGGATCTCTCTTTATTTAGGGAAGATTGGTATCAAGCACACGACAGAGCCCAATGAAGGACCAAGAGGGGAAAAAAAACTAAAGCTGCACCAAGCTGTAGTTTAGACTCAGTGGGCTGTTCGTGGATAAATACCCTGACAATTCTGTGGTTGAATGTGATAGGACGTAGAGAGGGAGAGAGACAGAATGTCAAATCGAGAGGGAAATCATTCAAAGAGAAAGTTATGTCATTATACAGCCAGAAAACCTGAGTATCTGCGACTCAAACTGGCAACACGCGAGAGTGACCATGTGCCTTACGCCTGCACTCTCATCCAGAAGGTCAGTCAGTGAGGGGCACAACTGAAGCCAATCCTTAACCAATTTTATAGCATTTACGTACGAAGTTATAGATCACAAGCTAAAACATCCGAGCCCCAAAGCCACAGTTTCACGTAGTACCAACAGGGAATTGCAAGGGAATGCTGACCATACACGTGTAATTAAAACAAAATTAATAATCCAGACCCTTAATAAGCAGGAGCAGGGCGTCATTGACGGATGGCTCCTGCCCCATACAGACAGACTGCCTAATGCCAGGGCCAACAGAATAAAAGCTGAGGGGTGTTTAATGATCTCAGTGATGGTAGCAAAGTCTGCAACCTAGCCCAATAGACTCTGTTTTTCTCATAAGAGTCTGCCAATATACTTCCAACAGAAAAGAAACTTCTTACACAAGGGAATAAAACAAGTGCTATTACACCAGACAAAAACAATTAGAATGATCTTGTTACAAACATCACAAAGATTTATCTCTTACAGATAAATCAGCACTCACTTACAGACACTTTGAGCTCGGTGGGTCCTCCCTATCCCCATACTAAAGCGTCTTGCTCAGCTGGAAAAGCTCTCATTGGATATTCTGGCATATTTCTTTACATTAACCAGATAATATTTCTTCAGCAAATCTCTCTCCTCAAGATCCTCAAAAACAAACTGTCAATCCATTGTTTAATGAGGGCTTCCTAAACTCATGTCTTCAACAGCCAAGTTGGACTTTCTACCTGACAGTCCCACAGCTCTCTACTCACTGACTTCAAAACAACAGCCCTCAACCTCTGCCCAGCCCTGATTGCTTGAAAATTGCTAATGATATCACTTCTGCTGTTATGGGCCTCTTCGCCCACTATAATCCAACTTCTGACCAACTCTCTGTAGTGGCTGTAAAACTCAAGTCATCAAATATCTTCAAAACTATCTCCGCACACTGCTTGCTGGTCACTGAGCTGAAACCATATGGTTTGATGAACTGAAGGCTCAAAATAACTTGGGACCTTTTAAACAAAAACAGACCAGATCTTCAGAGAAATGAAAAACTAAAACAGATTTTCCTTTTCTATTAGAATCTAAATTCTCAAATAATGATATCACGAACCTTGCTAACAGGGCTAGCTCGAGACAGAAAGGTTGTGAAACTCTTGACTTACTTCATCAGCAGATCGCTGATATCTTCAAACCTGCTCATGTTCGGGAACTTCTCCTGGAGCAGCTTCTTCACTCCCCGGCTCATCCCAACAGGAATCACTTTAATGGAGCTGCAGACATGAAAGATATGCCCATTATAAAAAAGGTTACACAGAAGGGCAAGAGGCCATTCAGTCAGCAGTGTTATTAGATCACAGTCAATCTGTCTAATCTTAAAACTAACCAACCACATCCCTGAAATATTCAAGTGACCCTACACCCCCTCAGGGAGATGTTGTCCTCCAGGCATTATACAGCAAAACACCTTTGTTCCAGTCTCAAATGCCCTTGCAATGAAAGCCAATATATAATTCACCTTCCTAGTTTTGCTGTACCTTTGGGCAAGCTGTTAGTGACTCATCCACAAGATTTGTGTTCCCTTTGGACATCAATACCTCGCCAATCTCTTGCCACTGAAGAAACTTCCTGTAGTTCTGTCTCTTCCCCTGAAGTGGATAACCTCACATTTATTCACATCATTTTCCATCGGCCACGTTCTAGCCTATTCACTCACAAATCTCCTTGATGCTCCTTTGCAACATGCCAGTCCAATCCTCCTCCCCTTCCTAAACTCCGTCTAGTGCTGCGCCTTCGATATGATTTGATGCTTATATCCAAATCATTGATAAGGTTTAGGAACACAGCAATGACCCTTACAGCTCCCCATTTGCTACAAGCCGTTCATTCGCAATGCTTGTTTTTGCTCTGTTAGCCAATTCTCAATCTGTACACTTCACCTCTAATCCCATGTGCTCTAATCTGTTTACCTACCTGTTGTCTGGGATCTTATCAAAGGCCTTCTGAAAATTCAAATACACTTCTAACATTCTCCTCTATCTACGCAGTAAGTGACATCCTCAAAAAACACAAGTTTGATGAACATGACCTCCTCTTGGTAAGTGCACGTTGACCCTGCCCAATCAGATCCCCAATCCCCACTTGCGAGAATTTGCGGGTAACTCACTGACACTCCCCACACCCCAAGACCCGGGGAATAATCTCCCACATCCGTCTCCAAAGCGATAAAGCGGGGCTGAGATATGGGATGTTCACTCACTAGTGTCTGATGTCGACCCTCTGTGTACTGGAGTTGTAATTGATCAGAACACACCTTTTAACAGCGTTCAACCCGACCTGTAAAGGAACCGACAAGACAGGGTTAGGGCACAGGAAACATCAATGCAACACACTGGACAATACTGTCTTCAACATACAACTCAAACAGGACATTCGCACAGCACGAGGATACAGGCATCACAGTAAAATCCACCCCAACTGGGCACACAGACCCCTGCCAGCAAACACACTGCACAGCAATTAGCATCACTAGCCTGATCAGTTTGATTCTTTTGCCGAGCTCAGGGGATTGAGAGTGAATACAGAGATAATGCTGACGTCTGGATCAGCCCAGAAACATGGTGCTGATTGTTTTTGAGTCAGTTTTACAACAACTTGCACTTACGCAGCACCTTTACTGCTGTAAAACACCCCAAAGTTATGAGGCACAAAAACAGATATTGGCGGAGACTGGAGGCTTGATCAAAGAGAAGGGGGTTAAAGTGCATCTTAATGGATGGAAGAGAGAGGGGAGACAGTGCGAAAGGGAGCGTTCAAGGGGGTGAGCGGCAGGGAGAGCTGGAGAACAGCTGAGCGAGGTGGGGGGGGGTGGGGGGGCAGGTGGACAGAGAGCACAAGAGAAGGTGAGGGAGTAAGAGAGAGAAGATTCCAAAGGCATGGGCTGTCAATGCTGGACTCGTGGTTGACTCTTAATTGTCCTCCAGCAATTAGGGATGGGCAATAAAATAAAACCTCAAACTGCTAAGACCAAGTGAGAATTGGAGAATTTCATTTATTTCTGGTCTGTCCCTCTCAAATTGCCACACCCCTTCTCCCACTCCCCACACACACGCACACACACACACACACATCCCCCCCACCCTCTATAAAATCCATGCTCTTACCTTATAGACATTGATGGATGGGAACATATTCTGGAAAACAGTGGCCATCAGCTTGATGTGCATTCCATCACCTCCAAAGTTACTCAGCACCAGCAACGCATGATGGTAAAACTGTTGCTCATGCATCCGGTGTCTCTTCAAGGAGGAGACCACGTCTTTCACCAGGGAATACTGGGAAACGCAGGAAACACAGCGTAAACCTGGGGAAAAGTGGCTCAGAACATCTCAAACCCCTGAAGCCAGTGGTGATACAGTAAGAGCTAGCTTCAACTTTTACCCAGAAGTTAAGGGCATTAGACCAGAGAAAGGGCCCAGGGGATTGAGAGTGAATACAGAGATAATGCTGACATCTGGATCGGCCCAGAAACATGGTGCTTCGAGACATTCGAGTGCAGCTGATCAATGAGCAAGAGAATTGGTCGGCCAGATGGTTAAACCCTTTCAAATCCGAGAATCCTAAATGGGGGGGATGGAGGGCAGGGTCAGCTGGGGTTGCAGATGGTGGGGTTTCTCTGTGCCAGGGTTGGGGTGAATGGCAGGAGAGAAGTCTGCGCCAAGCGGAGGGAAGCACTGCACAGGTGGCAGGTATGTGCTGTGAGCTGTTTTGAACAATGTTACAGGACCTTTAGCTTTCACACAAGCTGCCAGTCAATCTAACAGGGGCTTTGATTTACTAGCTTGTTTAAAGAAAGAGGGCCTCAGACAATGTCACACTGCCCCAGTCCTGCACTGAGACATGGGGAGGCTCAAATTAGATCCAGATACTGTTCTCACTCCATGTGATTGGGGCTTAAACCAAAAATCATGTCTTTGGAGGCCAGTACACAAAAGGCTTCCCACAGAGACTGAAAGGAGCTTAGGACACTCCAGAAGAGTCAGCAAGGTTAGCAAGCTGAGCTAAATACTCTTCACTAAAGATGAATAATACCGACAAAACACACTTCAGACATAGTGAATGACTAAACACTAAAGTTAATCCTATTCAGTTTCCTCAATCCCAGTGATCACGTGATCCAGTGATGATGGAGATCTCAGTAATCACAGGCATCAGTCTTTAACAATCTGGTTACATTTCCAAAGTGGATTTGACAAGATAATATCAAGACTGAACGATTCAGCAATTCAATCAATAACTTATTTGGAAACTATCTGCCAGAGAAGTGATACTTGGATTATCAGGTGCGTGCCAGGTCAGAGCTGCACTTGGGGCCACTGACCTTACAATGAAGCTGTGGCAGGAAACCCGAATAGGAACACTTACTTGGTGAACTTTGAACGTGAGTGTGGGGCCTCTTGGCAAACGGGCAATTTTCTGAAGGATGGTTGGAAAGATAAAGCAAGTCAGTATTCTGAAGACAATCCCACACACACACTGCCAAAAACATTTTCCCAGCCTAACATCAATATCACCTCTAAGCCAAGAGAGGGCAGCAGATGGTTAGTTTCCAGGGCCTCTGTTAAACTGATATTGCAGCTGGATGTCAAGATAGCAATAGCTCCTCTTCCCTCCAGCATGGTACAATAGTTTCTGTAAGTTAGTGTGACTTTGTTTTGTAATGTTTCAATGTGCCGTTCATGGCCATTTCTTTAAGCTACATTTTAGGGGTAATTCTCCACCGATAACATTTGGAATGGGAGGATATTCCCATGTTCGTCACCTAGTGGTCAAACTGGACTGGTCGTTCTGAAGGGGTCTTGGATCTCAGTAAAGTGGGGTAGAAATATCTTCATTGATTGCCACTGGATTCTGTCTTCACAGCTTTTGATTAGTGATGAAAGGTGTCTTTTGATATTGCATCATCTCAGTTTGCATTCCCAAAGTCAAATTTCTATTTATATCTTGATTTAAAATTTCTTCACTAATCTCTACATTGTTGAATGGTTTAACAGGGATCTATTAGCAGCTTTGTAGAGATCTCATTTCAGACTAATTTTGTCTCTCACTGATTTTCAAATGATAAAAGAATTATTAAAAGTTTTAACATCTATTATTGAAATGTTCATTTCCAATAATCTAGTGGTGTAACTTATAAAACTGATTGATCATACAGTGCATTGGTATTATTCCAGTGGTTCAAGTGCAGTATCTGTCGGTGGATAAACTGATCAGCAAACAGCTGAGAGTCCGAGAGATGATCTAATCAAGCTCTTTGAATCAATGACAGGTTTTACTCAAGATTCCTCCTGAGGGGAACAGCAGAATTAGAAGCCATTAACAGAAGATGGGTCACCAAACAATCACATCAGGAATTCAGGAGAAATGTCTTCACCCACAGAATGGTGGGAATACAAACTTCACTCCCACAGGGAGGGACTGAAGTGAATTGTATGAAGAGAGAAAGCATTTGAGGGGGAAGGAGTTAGACAGGCAAGATAAGAAGAGATGGGAGGAGGCTTGAGTAGAGCAGAAACACCAGCTTGAATAAATTGGCCCGAATGACCTGTTTCTAAGCTGTACATTCTGTATCGTATCAGGAATGTGCCGAGTTGAAATCCCAGCAGGGAAAGTAACAAAACAAGAAATCAGTGCTGGACACTGAGCAACAGGTCACAGTGGCACTTTGTCTGGGTTTGCTATACGAGAATAGAATAAACCAGGAGCTAACAATATCATCAGTGGCAAATAGGTTCATTACTCAAGTGGCCAAAGCCAATTACATTGTGAAGAACAGTTCCATTGATAAAAGAATCACTAAACTAATAACAGATGACGAAGGGGAAAACCATTTCTTCCTTGTAGGAAGAATTTCCATTTTACTTACAAAGTTCACACTTGTCGATGATTTAGTAAAAATTAAGAAATGTGTCACACCAAGTGGCCCAGCCACAGCAACAAAATCCTTCAGCAAGTTCCTCTTCCGCACCTGAGAACACAGTAACACACAATCAGCCCATCAATACAAGGTCAGATAGCGACACCGACACTGGGTGGGATCAACACATCGCACCAATATTTCAGTGAAATCACACACTTTAATCGTGTCTAATTTATTCAACTCATTTACACGAGCTGCTTCTATCCCTGCCAAGCAGCAACAGACAGGTGGAGTTTAATTTAGATAAATGTGAGGTGCTGCATTTGCGAAAGGCAAATCAGGACTGGACTTAGACACTGAATGGTAAGGTCCTAGGGAGTGTTGCTGAACAAAGAGACCTGGAGTGCGGGTTCTTAGTTCCTTGACAGTGAGTTGCAGGTAGATAGAATAGTAAAGGTGACATTTGGTATGCTTGCCTTTATTGGCCAGTGCATTGTTGCAGCTGTACGGCATTTTAGTGAGGCCACTCTTGGAATACTGTGTGCATTTCTGGTCACCCTGCTATAGGAAGGATGTTGTTAACCCTGCAAGGGTGCAGAAAAGATTTACAAGGACATTGTCAGAGTTGGAGGGAGAAGTTGAATAGGCTGGGCTATTTTCCCTGGAGCATTGGAGGCTGAAGGGGTGATGTTATAAAGGTTTATAAAATCATGAGGAAGTGGAGGAAACCAATACAATAACAACTTTTAAAATGCATCTGGATGGGTACATGAATAGGAAGGGTTCAGAGGGATATGGGCCAAATGCTGGCACATGGGACTAGATTAATCAAGGATATGTGGTCAGCAGGGACAAGTTGGACCGAAGGGTCTGTTTCCGTGCTGTATGACTCGATGACCTGGGATCACTTGCCGTTCACTGTGCGGTGCATCAGCCAAACTTTTTCCCTGGTCGAGCCTCAGGCTGGGGATGGGCCTAATCTGTGACTGGGTCCTTTTAAAATCATTCACAGAATATGGGCATCTTCATCAAAGCCAGCACTTATTGCTCGAGAAGGTGGGAGAAAGCCACCTCCCTTCAATAGCACTGCGTGGTTTGATCATCCATTTCAGACAGACCACAGGGGCTGATCTCAACGGGCTGAATAAATGCTTGACCTTATCGTTCAATGATGTGTCCCTGTGGTTCTCGGGCCATACATTGACCATACCATGTAAAACTGACAGGTTTCCTTTCCTAAAGGGCATGGCAAACTAGATGGATTTTTACTACAATCTAACTGATACATCATCACTATTAGTAACACTCACACTAATAAATAATAGTTCATATTAATTCATTAATGATGCTCACGGTGCAATGTAAACTCATGTTTCTGGATCATACCAGTCCAATAAAGTCACTGTTCCTGTACTAATCTCACCATGAATTGTTTTGAGCAGATAATGAAACTTTCACTTACCCACAATCAGAGCTCAATTATGGACTGCTGCAGCAGCACCACCTTCTGAAGAGCAATTAGAGATGGACAATGGATGACAATGTAACCGTGAATTAATTTTAAATACAACTTTGTTGGACAAGGATAAAATGGGATATAAAAAAATCTAGATTAAGAATCTAAAGATGACCATGAATCCACTGTCAATTGTCAGAAAAACCCATCTGGATCACTAATATTCCTTTAGGGAAGGAAACTGCCATCCTTACCTGGTCTGGCCCTCTATGTGACTGCAGGCCCACAGCAGTTAGGGATGGGTGCTGCCTAGTCAGTGGCACTTTCACCCGTGAATGAATAAAGAAGAAAAACTGAGTTGATGTACAGATCAGCCGTGTTCCCCCTGAACATTGGGCTCGGCATGAGGGGCTGAATGTTCTCTTTCTATGGTACCCTACCACCATATTCCCCGAAATGGAAACATCTTTCCTCCACTTCCCCATCAGCTCTGGTCAAGTTAGGATATTAATGAATACACTCAATATAACCAAAGTGGATAACCTCATATTTACCAACATTACACTGGAGAATACAGGACACTTCACCTGGATGGAGCTTCAACAACAGCACCCACCTTCAGTGCCCGGGCAGTGTAAGGCTCCATAAGCCGCCTCAAGTCAGTGATCAGCTTGTGAACATTCTGACCCACTTGGCCTCGGTGGAAGATGAAAGTGTGAGGGACAGTGGCAAATTCCTCCTGAGAACGCTGTATCGCCGCTGCACGAATTTTCTTCTGTGTCTTGGACTGAAACGGGATTGAAACAAATTAGTGGTAACAATGATGGTTTGTTTGGAGGGTGTAGGGGGTGGTGACGGAAGGAGGTTTGTGGGGGAGAGGACGGAGTGGGTGGTGGGAGTAGAGGATGGTGGCAGAGAGAGATGGGGGAGAGATATCGGGGGGGTGGTGGGGGGGATGGGATATCGGGGGGGGATGGGATATCGGGGGGGGGGATGGGATATCGGGGGGGGATGGGATATCGGGGGGGGGATGGGATATCGGGGGGGGGATGGGATATCGGGGGGGGGATGGGATATCGGGGGGGGGATGGGATATCGGGGGGGGGATGGGATATCGGGGGGGGGTGGGATATCGGGGGGGGGATGGGATATCGGGGGGGGTGGGATATCGGGGGGGGGGTGGGATATCGGGGGGGGGTGGGATATCGGGGGGGGTGGGATATCGGGGGGGGGTGGGATATCGGGGGGGATATGAGATATCGGGGGGGATGGGATATCGGGGGGGGATGAGATATCAAGGGGGGAGAGATATCGGGGGGGATGAGATATCGGGGGGATGGGATATCAGGGGGGAGAGATATCAAGGGGGGAGACATATCGGGGGGGATGGGATATCGGGGGGATGGGATATCGGGGGGGATGGGATATCGGGGGGGGTGGGATATCGGGGGGGGTGGGATATCGGGGGGATGGGATATCGGGGGGATGGGATATCAGGGGGGAGAGATATCAAGGGGGGAGACATATCGGGGTGGGATGGGATATCGGGGGGGGTGGGATATCGGGGGGGGGTGGGATATCGGGGGGGGGGGTGGGATATCGGGGGGGGGTGGGATATCGGGGGGGGGTGGGATATCGGGGGGGGGGGTGGGATATCGGGGGGGGGTGGGATATCGGGGGGAGAGATATCGGGGGGAGAGACATCGGGGGGAGAGGCATCGGGGGGGGTGGGATATCGGGGGGGGGATGGAGACGACGCCGGGACTGACCCGCCCGGACCTCCCCATCACTGCCGCCGCTGTCCGGTCCCGGGGGGGGGGAACCTTCTCCTTTTTCTCTCCGTCTCCGCTCTCACACGTTTCCCATCGGCACCGCCATTACCGCTGAACACGTGACCCTAGGGTCCGCCCCGCCCCGCGTTCCGGCCGGTGCCGCTCGCCCCTGCAGAAAGGTTCCGGCCTCAAACCGACCCCTAGTGGAGAGAGACTGTGAGGGACACTGGGCAGAAAGTCAAAGTGAAATGTCTCCCAGACAGCACACCCTGAGGCTTATTTTCAGATGTAGAACTGAGGAATCATATTTTTAAATTGAACTGTGTTATATTTTAATAGCCACCACCATTGAGAGTTAAATTTGAAGGAAATAATATCCAACATCCATGCCAAGGCATTATTGATTGAGCAATGAGAAAGAGGGAAATTTTAGATTCTTAATATCTTCATATCAACAACTGCCAAACGGAGGATTAAGCCCTGCCTTTTCACTACTCACAGCTCTGATTATATCCAAACAGAATCTATAAGATGTAGGATCAGAAGCAGGCCATTCAGCGCATCAAGTCTGCTCCACCATTGAACGAGATCATGGCTGATCTGAGAATCCTCAACTCCTACTGCTTCCCCATGACCCTTAATTCCTTCACTGATTAACAAAAACCTCTTAGCCTTGAATACACTCAATAACCCAAGCTCTGCGATTAAGAATTCCACAGATTCATCAGTCTCTGACAGAAATTCCTCCAAATCTCAGTCTGAAATGTATAACACTTCATCCTGAAATTATTCAGTGTTTCTTGACTATCCCTTAAGGGAAACAATCTCACAGAACCTATCCTGTCAAATCTCTTGAGTATTTGCAAATTCTTCTAAACTCCAACAAATATAGGGATGGAGGGAAGACATATCGGGGGGGGGGGGGGGAAGCACGGGGGGAGAAATAGAGATGATGCCGGGACTGACCCATCCGGATTTCCCCATCAACCTCCCCTCATAAGAAAGTTCTTCCATACCCATGGTCAGCCTTGTGAACCTTCTCTGGATTGACTCTAATTCCAGCATATTTTTCCTTAAATAAAGGGACCAAAACTGTTCACAGTATTCCAGCTGTACACAAACTAGCGCCTTGTACAGTTTTAGAAACATATCTCTTTTTTTATTAACAAAAGCAGAAATTGCTGGAAAGCCTTAGCAGATCTGGCAGAACCTGTGGACAGAAATCAGAGTTAATGTTTCAGTTTCAGTGGCACTGTGCTGTGTGACTTGCAGTTTTTTCCAACTTGTGTCCCACCTGCAAAGTTCCTGCCCGTGCAGTTATCTATACCCGACTGTAGACTCAGTGTTTCCTCGCCATTTGTCATCCCACCTATTTCCGTGTCATCTGCAAATTTGACTATAATGTATTCACTTCCTTTATTTAAGTCATTCACACAAGTTGCAAATAATTGTGTCCACAGCACTAGTCCCTGTGACAGTTCACTCATTACAGGTTGCCACCCAAAATGCCCCTTGAAATTATTCCATGGACACCAGAATCCCATCACCAAGTTACGCTTTATTTACACGTGTAAAGACTTGACACTGACCCAGCTCAGAGTGAGCTGAACTCCTGACACTCGTTTCTACTTGTGAGCCAGGACTCCCTGATTGGACCAGATTAACGGCCCCAATCAGGGAACTCATATTCTATCAGGTCCACCTGGCTGACTGTTACAACTTCTTCAAAACTCTATTTTCTATTAGTTCAGCCTATCCTCTCTCCATGCTCACATTCTACCTTCAACATCATGGTCTCTTATGTAAATTGAGTAGCCTACTGTGCAGAACTCCTTTAGGGAATCCGAAATTTCATATCTACTGTTTCCCCTAAATCTACATTGTTTGATACATCCATAAGACGTAGGAGTGGAAGTAAGGCCATTCGGCCCATCAAGTCCACTCCGCCATTTAAATCATGGCTGATGGGCATTTCAACATCACTTCCCTGCACTCTCCCCGTAGGCCTTGATTCCTTCTGATATCAAGAATTTGTCGATCTCTGCCTTGAAGGCATCCAACGTCCCGGTCTCCACTGCACTCTGTGGCACTGAATTCCACAAGCCCACCGCTCTCTGGCAAAGCATTCTAAGTGTGTCAGGCCTGACTTCCCCTTTAGGCAGAAATATTGACTGAACTTGATTCTATTCTGTAATTCTAAACACCCTGCAACTACATCCTTAAAAGCAGACTCTATCATCTTCCCAAAACATATGTTAAGCAAATTAGCCTACAGTTACCTCTTTTTAAATCTCACTCATTAAGCAACAAGTAACAATTTATCTAACTCTAACAGTGAACAAATTAACAGACCTAACAAACTGACCAATTCCTAACTACTCACTATTCCTGAACAGAACAAAATTCTAATGGCATACTGTTCCTGTAAAAACAAATCCCACGTATATAAACCTCAGTAATAAGAAAAATAAATTAAAACTCAGACTCTCAAAACTACAATCAGGATGTGTCTTCCAGAATGTTCCATGCCTTTTCCACTATTCTTCAGTCAGGAATTTTCTTTGTTGAATCCTTGTGTCAGGAATATTAAGAGTGCTGTGGTACCTTTTAGATGGTGCTTAATCAGAGAGCTTAAAGATTTCTGAGAAAGCTAGCATTTTACTCTTCCATTAGCAGTTTGTTCTCCCAGTCCCTCAAATCCATTGAAATATAAATCTTGTACAAGTGAGAAATGCTTTTGGTTTATTTGCATAGTCAAACCCCAAATGTTTGTTTCCTTGTTGATATGCTGCTGCACAGAACTGAACTGTTTTAGTGACTAGGAATATTTTTGTGATTAAATTATAAATTTTGAAATAAAAATACAAAAAGAACATTTTAAGGAGAGTAATGATTATACAGCCAAGATCAGAGTTAGACCAAATATTTATTTTATTGTAAAAACCCACCAAGGGTAGATGTGGTACATTAGTAAGAAGTGAAGATCCTCTGACAATTTCCTTAAAACACAGTCGGCTCAGGATTGAGGAATCAATCTTATTAAAAACAACATTCCATCTTTATGCAGCATATGAAAGCAGAGCAGAGAAAAACCCAGCCCACGCAAGCCAGAGATCCTGCTGTCACTGGAGAATCTGTTTCTATGGTTCACACAGACCAGCAAATGTCACCTTTCCTCTGGGCTCACTCCAGGTCTGTCAACACTGCAGCAGCTTTGTCATGGACTCTCATCAGCCTCAGTTACACTCTGCAAACATCCTCAGGGCTCTGGGTGTTACAGTCAAATTAATATTTACATGTATTTATATATTCTATTTTGTCCTGAATGCATGAATCTTGTTAAAGGTACTTAGAGAAGGAAGTGCTAGGTAGATTCGCACCAACAGGGCTTCCCATGGTTATCTCTCAGACTTTGTGAAGGGGCAGGGAATCAGGTTCTGGTTGCCTTGTGGAAGTTTTTGGGGTTGTGCACGTCAATGAAAGATCAGCGTCAGTTTCCCAGAGGTGTCTCATCCTCCTTTAGGGACAGAGTGAATTAAATGATAAAGATTACACTGGGCACAAGTCAAACCAAAGTGTGTCGTAATCGGCAGACAGTGGGAACAGGCAACTAGCGAGTCGGGTTGGGGGTGGGGGCTGGAAGGGAGCGCGAGAGCTTTACCTCATTTACACATACTGCCAGAGAGACTGGTAGGATTTAACATAAAAGAGAGGAGTGTGCTATAGAACAGACTCAATGGCAAGACAGGAGCTGGGTCTGTATTCCTCAATGAGGAATATGAAGCTCATTCAGGAAGACTAGCTCCTTATCAGAAACAGTGAGAGGGAGTTCTCAGCTCACAGCGGAGCAAAGTGAACGGTGAAGAACGATAAAAGATGAGGCTGAAGCAATGACAGTAGCAGGAAGGACATGGAGACACCAAACATTCTCATGGCCAGGGTGGCTGGTGACATGAAGCTGGAACAATGCCTGAGCTTTGTGATCAGCAGGGCAGGGCGGAGGAGCACGGCTGGTGTGTTAGAGAGACAATGTGAGGGTGAACGTGCCAGGAGACCAATCGTGGCAGCTTTTGAGGAATTTAGAAAGAGGGAAACTGGAGATGAAATCTCCAGGAAAACATCCCAGTACCGTTGGTGACTGAAACCTGAATGTGCAAGTCATGAACAAGACCAAACAATTGTGCAGAACAGGACCTTCCTCTCGCTAACATTCCCAGCTGTCACGTGATTTATTCACACCCCTGCTTTAAACGAAACCCCTCAAATGGTTTACAGCAAAGCAACCAAGAGCTAGTGAAATGGTTTCCAATTGCCACAATGAGCTCAGAGGACCGAACACAGAATTCCTCTCCAGGGTTTTGACATGATTTATTCAGCAATTATTTGCCGGGTTTGATATTGGAATGATCCATACCTGAAGTCTCTGCCAGGCAGCAGCCTGCGTATCCTGTTTTCCATTCCTCCCCACTGGGTTTCAATGGACAGGAATATCAGGCGCTAGTAAAATACAGAGCAGACCCATCAACTAAAGCCCAATAGCCCAGAGACAGTGCACTGCGTAGACAGAGGGAATGCTGCTCGTTCTCCAGCAGACAGTCAGGAGGAGGAGTGCAAACACACACGGATTTGGATAAAAGGTGCAGGTGACAAGGCAATGACAGTGATATCGGTCAGAGTAACAAACAGGAGTTGAATAATTTACTCTGGCAAAACTTCAAACATTTCATTGGATGCCAGAAGGACCAGGAAGTGGTAAACAATCGTTGATTCAGAATTCCAGAGCCATTTCCACCAGTGGGCAAACGAGTCCGTGACTTTACCCCAACCCCCACCTGAAAACGATGTGCAGTAAAGGTCCACACAAGATCATAAACAAAAGATTTGCCCCTCTGACAACATCCTTGTGACAATCTGAGTGACTGGTGTTTGAAAGAATACCAAAGTCACTGATCACTATCTGCCCTGTGACCAGCAGAATCTGTAAACTGCTCATTTCTAGCACAGCAGCCACACTCTGCTCCTGGGTTTAACAGGAGTCTCCAGAGCTGGTTCGAAACAACGAAAGGCGCCCAGAGGTTCCAAATCAGAGGCTGACACTGGCAGGAGTTTATATCATTTCAGTCACATCCCAAAGTCCAGAAGCTTGACCCGGCAGTCCGCTGGGGTTCCCAAAAACATTTTATAAATCTTCACAGCATCCTCACTCATTCGAAAGACATCAAATTCAGGGGAGGCTGCAACAAAAACAACATTAGTGCAAAACAAAAATCGAGTTCGGAATCAGGCACCAGGTCAATGAGAGAAAGCAACCCGAAAGTGGAGGGGGAGGGGGCGCTGGGGGAGGAAGGAAGGATGGGGAGGGGGCGCTGGGGGAGGAAGGAGAGGCTGGGTTCATTCAGGATGTTACTCCATCAGCTACCTGAAGGTTGTAAATGCTGCTGCTTTCTAGATAAGAACTTGATCTGAAATTGGATGAATGTGAGGAAGCTCGACAGGGAGACTGCTGTATGACCCTGGGGTAATATTCCTTCCAGCTAGTATCCCGCTTCTAACAGATACCGGACCAACTACGGAGACAAACTGCAGTTACACAAGCCTCACCATAGCAACAGATGGAGCACCACACTGTTGCAGGGTCAGTCTTTATTAACATGAGATGCAGTTATCACTGGCTGGGCCAGCGTTTAATCTCTAGTTTCTCCTTGAGTGGCGGTGAGCTAACTCCTTGAGCCGCTGCAGTCCATGTCACATGGATACAACTGCAATTACTTGTTAGGGAAGAAATTCCAGGATTTTAACCCAATGACATTGAAGGAACTGGGATATATTTCCAAGTCAGGACGGTGAGTGGCTTGGAGGAAACTTGAAAGGGGGCGGGGGGGGGGGGGGTGTGGGGGGGAGTGTTCCCATGTGTCTGCTGCCCTTGTCCTTCCAGATGGAAGTTGTTGCGAGTTTGGAAAGTGCTGCCTGAGGACATTTGGTAAATTTCTGCAGTGCACCTTGGAGATGGTACACACTGCTGCTAATGAGCGTCGCGGGTGGATGGAGCAGATATTTCTGGATCTAATGCCAATCAAATGGGCTGCTTTATCCTGGATGATGATGAGCTTCTTGAGTGTTGTTGTGGTTGGACTTATCCAGGAAAATGGGGAGTATTCCATCATGCTCCTGACTTGTGCCTTGTAGATGAACAGACTCTGGGGAGTCATTAAACAAGTTAGTCGCTGCAGGATTCCTAGCTTCTGACCTGTTTATGTGGCGCGAATGTTACTTGCCACTGGTCAGCCCAAGCTTGGGTATTTTCGAAACCTTGCTGCATTTGAACACGGACTGCTTCAGTACCTGAGGAGTCGCGAATGGGCCCGAATGTTGTGCAATAAATGGAGAACATCCCCATTTCTGACCTTATGAGGGAGGGAAGGTCATTGATGAAGCAGCTGAAGATGGTTGGGCCGAGGACACTACCCTGAGGAACTCCTGCAGAGGTGTCCTGGAGTGAGACGACTGACCTCCCACAGCCACGACCATCTTCATATGGGTCAGTTTGACTCCAACCACCGGAGCATTTGCTCCCTGTTACGCACTGATTCCAGGTTTGCTCGGGCTCCTTGATGCCACACTCGGTCAAATGCAGTGTTGATATCAAGGGCTGTCACGCTTGCCTCACCCTGGATGCAAATATTTTGTCCATGTTTGAACCAAGGCTGTGATGAGGTCAGAAGCTGAGTGGCCCTGGGGGAACCCAAATGGAGAGTCAGCACAGAGAGAGCATCACACTGACAGAGGGTCAGCCATGACAGGTGGAGAGAGAAAAAATTGACACTAATCTGATCAACTTTTCCCCTGTTAACGACTCGAGGTGCAGGAGTCCTCACTGCAGAGGACCTGACAAACCGAACGCTCCTTCAGAGAAACACACACTTGCTTTCAAATCAATTTGTTCTTTATGGGGTAACGCTTACCTGGTTCCTGTTTCTCTCACATGCCCTGCTGAGATGTTTGACCCACAGCATTGCATTTAGTCTGCTTCCTGCGTGGAATCGATAGCAATGACCTGAAAAAAGACAGAGGGAGAAACGGCCAGACTAACACGTTGTCCTCACACAGACCGGGGATCAGACAGCCCAGACCTCTCACAAACCAGGCTCACATACAACTTCAATCCTATGGCTCTCCATAAACCCAACCCATCCACTCTGGGGCCATCAGTCCTGTCCAAGGAATAGGGCACAAGAGAGCTCTCTTGGTAAAGGAGGTGCACAAGTGACGAAAATAATTGGGAAGCTAACCATGTTCCTTTGGGGTGCATGAGGGAAATGGTGCGGTATGAAAAGGTGCTCATTAACTGTTTTCCCCCTCAGGAATTACCCAGGTCCTGGGAAACACCAAAAGGCACATTAAGTTAACGGTGTTGTGAGGAATTGTAAAGAACATTGTTTAAAAAAGCCGTCTCTCAAAACCCATTCAATATTACCAGTTCCTGCAATGTTCTGTAGTCTGCCTGACCTTTCCTGCATTGCTCCTGCTCTCAGTCCTCCTTCCCCATCATCTCCATCACCCCCTCCACTCCCTCCCACCTCTGGTATGGCCCGTCCTCACCTCCTCCACCCCCAATCCCCCACACAGCTTGACCACACCTCCGTCTCCCTATTCTCCTTTTAGCCACTGCCACTACCAACCCCTTTGCTGACACCCCCTAGTCCCATCCGCCCCACACAAACCCCTCCACCGACACCCCCAGGACCCCCTCCCCAGGGTCTATGGTGTCTCTCCCCTGATCTCACACTGTAGCTCTGGGCTCCCTCTGGTGGTGGCAGCTTGTTGTTGCAGGGTGTCCTGGAACTTCAGCAACTTGCTGCAATGCCTCAACTCTGCCATTAGATGGAGCCTGTACAACCTAATGGGACTGCACAGGCAAATATATTCCTTACAGAGATAATGGGAACTGCAGATGCTGGAGAATTCCAAGATAACAAAATGTGAGGCTGGATGAACACAGCAGGCCAAGCAGCATCTCAGGAGCACAAAAGCTGACGTTTCGGGCCTAGACCCTTCATCAGAGAGGGGGATGGGGAGAGGGAACTGGAATAAATAGGAAGAGAGGGGGAGGCGGACCGAAGATGGAGAGTAAAGAAGATAGGTGGAGAGAGTATAGGTGGGGAGATAGGGAGGGGATAGGTCAGTCCAGGGAAGACGGACAGGTCAAGGAGGTGGGATGAGGTTAGTAGGTAGATGGGGGTGCGGCTTGGGGTGGGAGGAAGGGATGGGTGAGAGGAAGAACCGGTTAGGGAGGCAGAGACAGGTTGGACTAGTTTTGGGATGCAGTGGGTGGGGGGGAAGAGCTGGGCTGGTTGTGTGGTGCAGTGGGGGGAGGGGACGAACTGGGCTGGTTTAGGGATGCAGTTGGGGAAGGGGAGATTTTGAAACTGGTGAAGTCCACATTGATACCATTAGGCTGCAGGGTTCCCAGGCGGAATATGAGTTGCTGTTCGTGCAACCTTTGGGTGGCATCATTGTAGCAGTGCAGGAGGCCCATGATGGACATGTCATCTAAAGAATGGGAGGGGGAGTGGAAATGGTTTGCGACTGGGAGGTGCAGTTGTTTGTTGCGAACTGAGCGGAGGTGTTCTGCAAAGCAGTCCCCAAGCCTCCGCTTGGTTTCCCCAATGTAGAGGAAGCCGCACCGGGTACAGTGGATACAGTATACCACCCTCCTGCAAAAATTCCATCCCCTATTCCCAATTCCTCCGCCTCCGCCGCATCTGCTCCCACGATAAGACATTCCACTCCCGCACATCCCAGATGTCCAAGTTCTTTAAGGACTGCAACTATCCCCCCACAGTGATCGAGAACGCCCTTGACCGCGTCTCCCGTATTTCCCGCAACACATCCCTCACACCCCGCCCCCACCACAACCGCCCCAAGAGGATCCCCTTCGTTCTCACACACCACCCCACCAAACTCCGGATACAACGCATCATCCTCCGACACTTCCGCCATTTACAATCCGACCCCACCACCCAAGACATTTTTCCATCCCCACCCCTGTCTGCTTTCCGGAGAGACCACTCTCTCCGTGACTCCCTTGTTCGCTCCACACTGCCCTCCAACCCCACCACACCCGGCACCTCCCCCTGCAACCACAGGAAATGCTACACTTGTCCCCGCACCTCCTCCCTCACCCCTATCCCAGGCCCCAAGATGACATTCCACATTAAGCAGAGGTTCACCTGCGCATCTGCCAATGTGGCATACTGCATCCACTGTACCCGGTGCGGCTTCCTCTACATTGGGGAAACCAAGCGGAGGCTTGGGGACCGCTTTGCAGAACACCTCCGCTCAGTTCGCAACAAACAACTGCACCTCCCAGTCGCAAACCATTTCTACTCCCCCTCCCATTCTCTAGATGACATGTCCATCATGGGCCTCCTGCACTGCCACAATGATGCCACCCAAAGGTTGCAGGAACAGCAACTCATATTCCGCCTGGGAACCCTGCAGCCCAATGGTATCAATGTGGACTTCACCAGCTTCAAAATCTCCCCTTCCCCAACTGCATCCCTAAACCAGCCCAGTTCGTCCCCTCCCCCCACTGCACCACACAACCAGCCCAGCTCTTCCCCCCCACCCACTGCATCCCAAAACCAGTCCAACCTGTCTCTGCCTCCCTAACCGGTTCTTCCTCTCACCCATCCCTTCCTCCCACCCCAAGCCGCACCCCCATCTACCTACTAACCTCATCCGACCTCCTTGACTTGTCCGTCTTCCCTGGACTGACCTATCCCCTCCCTACCTCCACACCTATACTCTCTCCACCTGTCTTCTTTTCTCTCCATCTTCGGTCAGCCTCCCCCTCTCTCCCTATTTATTCCAGTTCCCTCTCCCCATCCCCCTCTCTGATGAAGGGTCTAGGCCCGAAACGTCAGCTTTTGTGCTCCTGAGGTGCTGCTTGGCCTGCTGTGTTCATCCAGCCTCACATTTTATTATCTTATATTCCTTACAGTATTGGACTGTATATTTCTGTTAGTTATCAATAGTGCTAAATCTGAGTTATTCCACCCAGGAATGCTCAGTGTTGTAGGAGAGGTTTTCCCAATTTTATTTTGCTTTTTTCCGGTAGAGAAACTTCTGCATTGACCCTACTCCGGCTTTAATATTGATTCCCATTGCATTCAATTATTCACTTAAAACTGAGATTGTGATCATAAATGCGAACAATTTCTTTAATCAACCCCATTGAGAGAAATAGTCCCTCGATACTTGGCAAACAGAATTCTCTTTTACACCTTCCCAGGTTTGGTAACTACAAAGGCAGGTCCGGAGTGGTAAGGACAGTATAAACTCACCGTGTTCAGAGTCGGAGAGTTGGAAAACGTCGACATCTGGATCATCCATCAGAAAAGGCACCCAACCAACAACAGACACTCTCTTACACCAACTCGACTTAAACTGCTCAAAAACAAACTCCACAAATCATTATCTTCAACAGCCATGAGCTATTTAGCCCAAAAGGAGGGGGGGACACGGGGAGCACAGTTTCGCCAGAATACCCAGCACTGAAAGGGTTAAGCAACCAGGTCACGTTGACTCCTATCCCCCTCGAGTTTACAAGGTCGAGGGGGTGACCCGATGTTTGATTTAAAGCATCAGGACAGTAAAAGATGTTCCTGCTATTGGACCTCAGCGGGGAACACTTTCCCCACACTGAGGGGAGTGACAGAGAATATGGAATTCCCTCCCGAACAGCTTCAGGATTGTGGGAG